>NC_092266.1:25333256-25598256 GCF_036320965.1 Panulirus ornatus | reverse complement strand
GACAAGTGGCGTAAAAAACCGCGAAATCCTGGACAAGTGGCGTAAAAAACCGCGAAATCCTGGGACAAGTGGCGTAAAAAACCGCGAAATCCTGGGACAAGTGGCGTAAAAAACCGCGAAATCCTGGACAAGTGGCGTAAAAAACCGCGAAATCCTGGACAAGTGGCGTAAAAAACCGCGAAATCCTGGGACAAGTGGCGTAAAAAACCGCGAAATCCTGGGACAAGTGGCGTAAAAAACCGCGAAATCCTGGGACAAGTGGCGTAAAAAACCGCGAAATCCTGGGACAAGTGGCGTAAAAAACCGCGAAATCGTGGGACAAGTGGCGTAAAAAACCGCGAAATCCTGGGACAAGTGGCGTAAAAAACCGCGAAATCCTGGGACAAGTGGCGTAAAAAACCGCGAAATCCTGGGACAAGTGGCGTAAAAAACCGCGAAATCCTGGGACAAGTGGCGTAAAAAACCGCGAAATCCTGGACAAGTGGCGTAAAAAACCGCGAAATCCTGGGACAAGTGGCGTAAAAAACCGCGAAATCCTGGACAAGTGGCGTAAAAAACCGCGAAATCCTGGGACAAGTGGCGTAAAAAACCGCGAAATCGTGGGACAAGTGGCGTAAAAAACCGCGAAATCCTGGGACAAGTGGCGTAAAAAACCGCGAAATCGTGGGACAAGTGGCGTAAAAAACCGCGAAATCGTGGGACAAGTGGCGTAAAAAACCGCGAAATCGTGGGACAAGTGGCGTAAAAAACCGCGAAATCGTGGGACAAGTGGCGTAAAAAACCGCGAAATCGTGGGACAAGTGGCGTAAAAAACCGCGAAATCCTGGGACAAGTGGCGTAAAAAACCGCGAAATCGTGGGACAAGTGGCGTAAAAAACCGCGAAATCGTGGGACAAGTGGCGTAAAAAACCGCGAAATCCTGGACAAGTGGCGTAAAAAACCGCGAAATCGTGGGACAAGTGGCGTAAAAAACCGCGAAATCCTGGGACAAGTGGCGTAAAAAACCGCGAAATCGTGGGACAAGTGGCGTAAAAAACCGCGAAATCGTGGGACAAGTGGCGTAAAAAACCGCGAAATCGTGGGACAAGTGGCGTAAAAAACCGCGAAATCCTGGACAAGTGGCGTAAAAAAACCGCGAAATCCTGGGACAAGTGGCGTAAAAAACCGCGAAATCCTGGGACAAGTGGCGTAAAAAACCGCGAAATCCTGGACAAGTGGCGTAAAAAACCGCGAAATCGTGGGACAAGTGGCGTAAAAAACCGCGAAATCCTGGACAAGTGGCGTAAAAAACCGCGAAATCCTGGACAAGTGGCGTAAAAAACAGCGAAAATCGTGGGACAAGTGGCGTAAAAAACCGCGAAATCGTGGGACAAGTGGCGTAAAAAACCGCGAAATCCTGGACAAGTGGCGTAAAAAACCGCGAAATCGTGGGACAAGTGGCGTAAAAAACCGCGAAATCGTGGGACAAGTGGCGTAAAAAACCGCGAAATCCTGGGACAAGTGGCGTAAAAAACCGCGAAATCGTGGGACAAGTGGCGTAAAAAACCGCGAAATCCTGGACAAGTGGCGTAAAAAACCGCGAAATCCTGGACAAGTGGCGTAAAAAACCGCGAAATCCTGGACAAGTGGCGTAAAAAACCGCGAAATCGTGGGACAAGTGGCGTAAAAAACCGCGAAATCCTGGACAAGTGGCGTAAAAAACCGCGAAATCCTGGACAAGTGGCGTAAAAAACCGCGAAATCGTGGGACAAGTGGCGTAAAAAACCGCGAAATCCTGGGACAAGTGGCGTAAAAAACCGCGAAATCGTGGGACAAGTGGCGTAAAAAACCGCGAAATCCTGGGACAAGTGGCGTAAAAAACCGCGAAATCGTGGGACAAGTGGCGTAAAAAACCGCGAAATCCTGGGACAAGTGGCGTAAAAAACCGCGAAATCCTGGGACAAGTGGCGTAAAAAACCGCGAAATCCTGGGACAAGTGGCGTAAAAAACCGCGAAATCCTGGGACAAGTGGCGTAAAAAACCGCGAAATCCTGGACAAGTGGCGTAAAAAACCGCGAAATCCTGGACAAGTGGCGTAAAAAACCGCGAAATCGTGGGACAAGTGGCGTAAAAAACCGCGAAATCGTGGGACAAGTGGCGTAAAAAACCGCGAAATCGTGGGACAAGTGGCGTAAAAAACCGCGAAATCCTGGACAAGTGGCGTAAAAAACCGCGAAATCCTGGACAAGTGGCGTAAAAAACCGCGAAATCGTGGGACAAGTGGCGTAAAAAACCGCGAAATCCTGGACAAGTGGCGTAAAAAACCGCGAAATCCTGGACAAGTGGCGTAAAAAACCGCGAAATCGTGGGACAAGTGGCGTAAAAAACCGCGAAATCCTGGACAAGTGGCGTAAAAAACCGCGAAATCCTGGACAAGTGGCGTAAAAAACCGCGAAATCCTGGGACAAGTGGCGTAAAAAAACCGCGAAATCCTGGGACAAGTGGCGTAAAAAACCGCGAAATCCTGGACAAGTGGCGTAAAAAACCGCGAAATCCTGGACAAGTGGCGTAAAAAACCGCGAAATCCTGGACAAGTGGCGTAAAAAACCGCGAAATCCTGGACAAGTGGCGTAAAAAACCGCGAAATCCTGGACAAGTGGCGTAAAAAACCGCGAAATCCTGGACAAGTGGCGTAAAAAACCGCGAAATCGTGGGACAAGTGGCGTAAAAAACCGCGAAATCCTGGACAAGTGGCGTAAAAAACCGCGAAATCCTGGACAAGTGGCGTAAAAAACCGCGAAATCGTGGGACAAGTGGCGTAAAAAACCGCGAAATCCTGGACAAGTGGCGTAAAAAACCGCGAAATCCTGGACAAGTGGCGTAAAAAACCGCGAAATCCTGGGACAAGTGGCGTAAAAAACCGCGAAATCGTGGGACAAGTGGCGTAAAAAACCGCGAAATCCTGGACAAGTGGCGTAAAAAACCGCGAAATCGTGGGACAAGTGGCGTAAAAAACCGCGAAATCCTGGACAAGTGGCGTAAAAAACCGCGAAATCCTGGACAAGTGGCGTAAAAAACCGCGAAATCCTGGACAAGTGGCGTAAAAAACCGCGAAATCCTGGACAAGTGGCGTAAAAAACCGCGAAATCCTGGGACAAGTGGCGTAAAAAACCGCGAAATCCTGGACAAGTGGCGTAAAAAACCGCGAAATCCTGGGACAAGTGGCGTAAAAAACCGCGAAATCCTGGACAAGTGGCGTAAAAAACCGCGAAATCCTGGACAAGTGGCGTAAAAAACCGCGAAATCCTGGACAAGTGGCGTAAAAAACCGCGAAATCGTGGGACAAGTGGCGTAAAAAACCGCGAAATCGTGGGACAAGTGGCGTAAAAAACCGCGAAATCGTGGGACAAGTGGCGTAAAAAACCGCGAAATCCTGGACAAGTGGCGTAAAAAACCGCGAAATCCTGGACAAGTGGCGTAAAAAACCGCGAAATCCTGGACAAGTGGCGTAAAAAACCGCGAAATCCTGGGACAAGTGGCGTAAAAAACCGCGAAATCCTGGACAAGTGGCGTAAAAAACCGCGAAATCCTGGACAAGTGGCGTAAAAAACCGCGAAATCCTGGACAAGTGGCGTAAAAAACCGCGAAATCGTGGGACAAGTGGCGTAAAAAAACCGCGAAATCGTGGGACAAGTGGCGTAAAAAACCGCGAAATCCTGGACAAGTGGCGTAAAAAACCGCGAAATCCTGGACAAGTGGCGTAAAAAACCGCGAAATCCTGGACAAGTGGCGTAAAAAACCGCGAAATCCTGGACAAGTGGCGTAAAAAACCGCGAAATCCTGGACAAGTGGCGTAAAAAACCGCGAAATCCTGGACAAGTGGCGTAAAAAACCGCGAAATCGTGGGACAAGTGGCGTAAAAAACCGCGAAATCCTGGACAAGTGGCGTAAAAAACCGCGAAATCGTGGGACAAGTGGCGTAAAAAACCGCGAAATCCTGGACAAGTGGCGTAAAAAACCGCGAAATCCTGGGACAAGTGGCGTAAAAAACCGCGAAATCCTGGACAAGTGGCGTAAAAAACCGCGAAATCCTGGACAAGTGGCGTAAAAAACCGCGAAATCCTGGACAAGTGGCGTAAAAAACCGCGAAATCCTGGACAAGTGGCGTAAAAAACCGCGAAATCCTGGACAAGTGGCGTAAAAAACCGCGAAATCCTGGACAAGTGGCGTAAAAAACCGCGAAATCGTGGGACAAGTGGCGTAAAAAACCGCGAAATCGTGGGACAAGTGGCGTAAAAAAACCGCGAAATCCTGGACAAGTGGCGTAAAAAACCGCGAAATCCTGGGACAAGTGGCGTAAAAAACCGCGAAATCCTGGACAAGTGGCGTAAAAAAACCGCGAAATCCTGGGACAAGTGGCGTAAAAAACCGCGAAATCCTGGGACAAGTGGCGTAAAAAACCGCGAAATCGTGGGACAAGTGGCGTAAAAAACCGCGAAATCCTGGGACAAGTGGCGTAAAAAACCGCGAAATCGTGGGACAAGTGGCGTAAAAAACCGCGAAATCCTGGACAAGTGGCGTAAAAAACCGCGAAATCCTGGACAAGTGGCGTAAAAAACCGCGAAATCCTGGGACAAGTGGCGTAAAAAACCGCGAAATCCTGGACAAGTGGCGTAAAAAACCGCGAAATCCTGGACAAGTGGCGTAAAAAACCGCGAAATCCTGGACAAGTGGCGTAAAAAACCGCGAAATCGTGGGACAAGTGGCGTAAAAAACCGCGAAATCCTGGGACAAGTGGCGTAAAAAACCGCGAAATCCTGGACAAGTGGCGTAAAAAACCGCGAAATCCTGGACAAGTGGCGTAAAAAACCGCGAAATCCTGGACAAGTGGCGTAAAAAACCGCGAAATCCTGGACAAGTGGCGTAAAAAACCGCGAAATCCTGGGACAAGTGGCGTAAAAAACCGCGAAATCCTGGACAAGTGGCGTAAAAAACCGCGAAATCCTGGACAAGTGGCGTAAAAAACCGCGAAATCCTGGACAAGTGGCGTAAAAAACCGCGAAATCCTGGGACAAGTGGCGTAAAAAACCGCGAAATCCTGGACAAGTGGCGTAAAAAACCGCGAAATCCTGGACAAGTGGCGTAAAAAACCGCGAAATCCTGGACAAGTGGCGTAAAAAAACCGCGAAATCCTGGACAAGTGGCGTAAAAAAACCGCGAAATCGTGGGACAAGTGGCGTAAAAAACCGCGAAATCCTGGACAAGTGGCGTAAAAAACCGCGAAATCCTGGACAAGTGGCGTAAAAAACCGCGAAATCCTGGACAAGTGGCGTAAAAAACCGCGAAATCCTGGGACAAGTGGCGTAAAAAACCGCGAAATCCTGGACAAGTGGCGTAAAAAACCGCGAAATCCTGGACAAGTGGCGTAAAAAACCGCGAAATCGTGGGACAAGTGGCGTAAAAAACCGCGAAATCGTGGGACAAGTGGCGTAAAAAACCGCGAAATCCTGGGACAAGTGGCGTAAAAAACCGCGAAATCCTGGGACAAGTGGCGTAAAAAACCGCGAAATCGTGGGACAAGTGGCGTAAAAAACCGCGAAATCCTGGGACAAGTGGCGTAAAAAACCGCGAAATCGTGGGACAAGTGGCGTAAAAAACCGCGAAATCGTGGGACAAGTGGCGTAAAAAACCGCGAAATCGTGGGACAAGTGGCGTAAAAAACCGCGAAATCCTGGACAAGTGGCGTAAAAAACCGCGAAATCGTGGGACAAGTGGCGTAAAAAACCGCGAAATCGTGGGACAAGTGGCGTAAAAAACCGCGAAATCGTGGGACAAGTGGCGTAAAAAACCGCGAAATCGTGGGACAAGTGGCGTAAAAAACCGCGAAATCGTGGGACAAGTGGCGTAAAAAACCGCGAAATCCTGGGACAAGTGGCGTAAAAAACCGCGAAATCGTGGGACAAGTGGCGTAAAAAACCGCGAAATCGTGGGACAAGTGGCGTAAAAAACCGCGAAATCGTGGGACAAGTGGCGTAAAAAACCGCGAAATCCTGGACAAGTGGCGTAAAAAACCGCGAAATCCTGGACAAGTGGCGTAAAAAACCGCGAAATCCTGGGACAAGTGGCGTAAAAAACCGCGAAATCCTGGACAAGTGGCGTAAAAAACCGCGAAATCCTGGACAAGTGGCGTAAAAAACCGCGAAATCGTGGGACAAGTGGCGTAAAAAACCGCGAAATCGTGGGACAAGTGGCGTAAAAAACCGCGAAATCCTGGACAAGTGGCGTAAAAAACCGCGAAATCCTGGACAAGTGGCGTAAAAAACCGCGAAATCCTGGACAAGTGGCGTAAAAAACCGCGAAATCGTGGGACAAGTGGCGTAAAAAACCGCGAAATCCTGGGACAAGTGGCGTAAAAAACCGCGAAATCGTGGGACAAGTGGCGTAAAAAACCGCGAAATCGTGGGACAAGTGGCGTAAAAAACCGCGAAATCCTGGACAAGTGGCGTAAAAAACCGCGAAATCCTGGGACAAGTGGCGTAAAAAACCGCGAAATCCTGGACAAGTGGCGTAAAAAACCGCGAAATCGTGGGACAAGTGGCGTAAAAAACCGCGAAATCCTGGACAAGTGGCGTAAAAAACCGCGAAATCGTGGGACAAGTGGCGTAAAAAACCGCGAAATCCTGGACAAGTGGCGTAAAAAACCGCGAAATCCTGGACAAGTGGCGTAAAAAACCGCGAAATCGTGGGACAAGTGGCGTAAAAAACAGCGAAAATCGTGGGACAAGTGGCGTAAAAAACCGCGAAATCGTGGGACAAGTGGCGTAAAAAACCGCGAAATCCTGGGACAAGTGGCGTAAAAAACCGCGAAATCCTGGGACAAGTGGCGTAAAAAACCGCGAAATCCTGGGACAAGTGGCGTAAAAAACCGCGAAATCCTGGACAAGTGGCGTAAAAAACCGCGAAATCGTGGGACAAGTGGCGTAAAAAACCGCGAAATCCTGGACAAGTGGCGTAAAAAACCGCGAAATCCTGGACAAGTGGCGTAAAAAACCGCGAAATCCTGGACAAGTGGCGTAAAAAACCGCGAAATCGTGGGACAAGTGGCGTAAAAAACCGCGAAATCGTGGGACAAGTGGCGTAAAAAACCGCGAAATCGTGGGACAAGTGGCGTAAAAAACCGCGAAATCCTGGACAAGTGGCGTAAAAAACCGCGAAATCCTGGACAAGTGGCGTAAAAAACCGCGAAATCGTGGGACAAGTGGCGTAAAAAACCGCGAAATCCTGGACAAGTGGCGTAAAAAACCGCGAAATCCTGGACAAGTGGCGTAAAAAACCGCGAAATCGTGGGACAAGTGGCGTAAAAAAACCGCGAAATCCTGGACAAGTGGCGTAAAAAACCGCGAAATCCTGGACAAGTGGCGTAAAAAACCGCGAAATCCTGGACAAGTGGCGTAAAAAACCGCGAAATCCTGGACAAGTGGCGTAAAAAACCGCGAAATCCTGGACAAGTGGCGTAAAAAACCGCGAAATCGTGGGACAAGTGGCGTAAAAAACCGCGAAATCCTGGACAAGTGGCGTAAAAAACCGCGAAATCCTGGACAAGTGGCGTAAAAAACCGCGAAATCCTGGACAAGTGGCGTAAAAAACCGCGAAATCCTGGACAAGTGGCGTAAAAAACCGCGAAATCCTGGACAAGTGGCGTAAAAAACCGCGAAATCCTGGACAAGTGGCGTAAAAAACCGCGAAATCGTGGGACAAGTGGCGTAAAAAACCGCGAAATCCTGGACAAGTGGCGTAAAAAACCGCGAAATCCTGGACAAGTGGCGTAAAAAACCGCGAAATCCTGGGACAAGTGGCGTAAAAAACCGCGAAATCCTGGACAAGTGGCGTAAAAAACCGCGAAATCCTGGACAAGTGGCGTAAAAAACCGCGAAATCCTGGACAAGTGGCGTAAAAAACCGCGAAATCGTGGGACAAGTGGCGTAAAAAACCGCGAAATCGTGGGACAAGTGGCGTAAAAAACCGCGAAATCCTGGGACAAGTGGCGTAAAAAACCGCGAAATCGTGGGACAAGTGGCGTAAAAAACCGCGAAATCGTGGGACAAGTGGCGTAAAAAACCGCGAAATCCTGGACAAGTGGCGTAAAAAACCGCGAAATCGTGGGACAAGTGGCGTAAAAAACCGCGAAATCGTGGGACAAGTGGCGTAAAAAACCGCGAAATCCTGGACAAGTGGCGTAAAAAACCGCGAAATCGTGGGACAAGTGGCGTAAAAAACCGCGAAATCCTGGACAAGTGGCGTAAAAAACCGCGAAATCCTGGACAAGTGGCGTAAAAAACCGCGAAATCCTGGACAAGTGGCGTAAAAAACCGCGAAATCCTGGACAAGTGGCGTAAAAAACCGCGAAATCCTGGACAAGTGGCGTAAAAAACCGCGAAATCCTGGACAAGTGGCGTAAAAAACCGCGAAATCCTGGACAAGTGGCGTAAAAAACCGCGAAATCCTGGACAAGTGGCGTAAAAAACCGCGAAATCCTGGACAAGTGGCGTAAAAAACCGCGAAATCCTGGACAAGTGGCGTAAAAAACCGCGAAATCCTGGGACAAGTGGCGTAAAAAACCGCGAAATCGTGGGACAAGTGGCGTAAAAAACCGCGAAATCGTGGGACAAGTGGCGTAAAAAACCGCGAAATCCTGGACAAGTGGCGTAAAAAACCGCGAAATCCTGGGACAAGTGGCGTAAAAAACCGCGAAATCGTGGGACAAGTGGCGTAAAAAACCGCGAAATCCTGGGACAAGTGGCGTAAAAAACCGCGAAATCCTGGACAAGTGGCGTAAAAAACCGCGAAATCCTGGACAAGTGGCGTAAAAAACCGCGAAATCCTGGACAAGTGGCGTAAAAAACCGCGAAATCCTGGGACAAGTGGCGTAAAAAACCGCGAAATCCTGGACAAGTGGCGTAAAAAACCGCGAAATCCTGGACAAGTGGCGTAAAAAACCGCGAAATCCTGGACAAGTGGCGTAAAAAACCGCGAAATCCTGGACAAGTGGCGTAAAAAACCGCGAAATCCTGGACAAGTGGCGTAAAAAACCGCGAAATCCTGGACAAGTGGCGTAAAAAACCGCGAAATCCTGGACAAGTGGCGTAAAAAACCGCGAAATCCTGGACAAGTGGCGTAAAAAACCGCGAAATCCTGGACAAGTGGCGTAAAAAACCGCGAAATCCTGGGACAAGTGGCGTAAAAAACCGCGAAATCGTGGGACAAGTGGCGTAAAAAACCGCGAAATCCTGGACAAGTGGCGTAAAAAACCGCGAAATCCTGGACAAGTGGCGTAAAAAACCGCGAAATCCTGGACAAGTGGCGTAAAAAACCGCGAAATCCTGGACAAGTGGCGTAAAAAACCGCGAAATCGTGGGACAAGTGGCGTAAAAAACCGCGAAATCCTGGACAAGTGGCGTAAAAAACCGCGAAATCCTGGACAAGTGGCGTAAAAAACCGCGAAATCCTGGACAAGTGGCGTAAAAAACCGCGAAATCGTGGGACAAGTGGCGTAAAAAACCGCGAAATCGTGGGACAAGTGGCGTAAAAAACCGCGAAATCCTGGACAAGTGGCGTAAAAAACCGCGAAATCCTGGGACAAGTGGCGTAAAAAACCGCGAAATCCTGGACAAGTGGCGTAAAAAAACCGCGAAATCCTGGGACAAGTGGCGTAAAAAACCGCGAAATCCTGGACAAGTGGCGTAAAAAACCGCGAAATCGTGGGACAAGTGGCGTAAAAAACCGCGAAATCCTGGACAAGTGGCGTAAAAAACCGCGAAATCCTGGGACAAGTGGCGTAAAAAACCGCGAAATCCTGGACAAGTGGCGTAAAAAACCGCGAAATCCTGGACAAGTGGCGTAAAAAACCGCGAAATCCTGGGACAAGTGGCGTAAAAAACCGCGAAATCCTGGGACAAGTGGCGTAAAAAACCGCGAAATCGTGGGACAAGTGGCGTAAAAAACCGCGAAATCCTGGGACAAGTGGCGTAAAAAACCGCGAAATCGTGGGACAAGTGGCGTAAAAAACCGCGAAATCCTGGACAAGTGGCGTAAAAAACCGCGAAATCCTGGACAAGTGGCGTAAAAAACCGCGAAATCCTGGACAAGTGGCGTAAAAAACCGCGAAATCCTGGACAAGTGGCGTAAAAAACCGCGAAATCCTGGGACAAGTGGCGTAAAAAACCGCGAAATCCTGGACAAGTGGCGTAAAAAACCGCGAAATCCTGGACAAGTGGCGTAAAAAAACCGCGAAATCCTGGACAAGTGGCGTAAAAAACCGCGAAATCCTGGGACAAGTGGCGTAAAAAACCGCGAAATCCTGGGACAAGTGGCGTAAAAAACCGCGAAATCCTGGACAAGTGGCGTAAAAAACCGCGAAATCCTGGGACAAGTGGCGTAAAAAAACCGCGAAATCGTGGGACAAGTGGCGTAAAAAACCGCGAAATCCTGGACAAGTGGCAGAGCAAGATGTAACCAACAGAACGCAGAAGCGGGTCTTCTTCCCAAGGTCTTCTTCAGGACCTCCCCAACTTTTCCCTTTTTTTTTTCCCCCCTCTTCAGGTCTTTCCGCGGTCTTATTTAGGTCTTTCCCAATCTTTTCCAGGTCCTTCCCATGCCCTACTCATTGCCACGCCTCTCTCTTGCCCTCTCATGTCTTACTTGATCAACAACCCCTAGACATTTCACATCCCATCCTTCTCCAGACTTTCTCATCTGGAACCCACGCCACGCGTTCAGACGTGCCCTCCTTTGCCCTCACACATAGGGACTTCCTTTTTCACACTCCATATCGTCCCGAGGACCTTAGACTCCCCTCCACACTTACCATATGGCTCACTTCAGCTTCGATACTTCCACACTCCGGTATCTCCAAAACTGCTTACATCCTCCAGGCTCTTTCCATTCAGACTCACTCCCGGACTAACCTGTCTCTACACTGCTGAGGCTAATAACTGTGGCTTTATTCACAGTCACTCTCCCTCCTCTCATACGCTATCCAAGACTCGGGTCACCAGCTTCTGCAGTTTCATTTGAATCTCACCAGCGCCATTATGTATGTATATGTGTGTGTGTATTTATGTGTGTGTACATAGTGTGTGTGTGTGTGTGTGTGTTCATATAAAGAATATCCAGTGTCCGTTGTAGCCAGGCATCTGCCTATTTATTAGCTTCCTTATGGGGCAGGACCTAACTTTACCAGTATCAAACATACTTGTTGAAAAAAGAAGCTCGATTTACTCTGTCCCCCCCCCCCCCCCGTTTTGTTCAGGTCCCCAGGCGTTACCAGAGCCCGTGTCCCCATGCAGTGTCCAGGGCGCCGGGGAGTGGTACAGGTAGGTAAGGGCTGTACTGTCCAGGGAACGTTTTGAAAAACAAGCGGGTTATAAAGCTGTGCTGGCCGTGGAACAGCTGTTTTACAGCTCCTGCGGCCGAAGCCATCATAACTTAGAGTGCGCTGGTCCAGCTTTGGGTGCATGGCATATCCTTGCCTCCGTAGCTTCTCGATAGATAGATACCCGACTAACATTTGGATGTATATAGCTACGTCACTAATGATTCAGGGCCGAAGATGTGGCCCATGTCTTTTTCCGTCTTCGTGGAAGAAGGAAATGATGATCTCTTAACCTTGCGTGTCCTCGCGAACCAGTGACTGCAATTCCACTTGCCCCTCCTTTGCCATGCCCTTAAACGCGCCCTTGTAGGAGAAATAAAGGATCTAATCCCGTTTACCTGAAGCTTGTAACGGGAAATTGCTTATGTAATCTCTGAGAGAGAGAGAGAGAGAGAGAGAGAGAGAGAGAGAGAGAGAGAGAGAGAGAGAGAGAGAGAGAGAGAGAGAAGAAATGAGTCAATATCATTTTAAGAAATTATCCTTTTTTGTCCTGAAGTAATTTCTTCGATTTCCCAGGGGGATGTGAACGTCCTATTAGCGTAACTTGGAGGAAACCCTCTTCGGCAAGAGATCAACTTTAAGAAAAAAAGAAAGAAAAAAGAACACTCCCGTCATAATGAAATGGCAGGGTGGGTCTGGTCTCTGTCTGTCTGTCTGTCCGTCTCTCTCTCTCTCTCTCTCTCTCTCTCTCTCTCTCTCTCTCTCTCTCTCTCTCTCTCTCTCTCTCTCTCTCTCTCTCTCCCTCCCCGAGTCCCTTATATCCCGTTCATTTGACGATGTATTACCGACGCTTTATTTACTGAGCTCCTCGTCCACCTCGAGTGTCTCGCTAGAGGGGGGAGAGTGAAGTATGAGAACGGTGTGGTTTGGTCTGGTGGAGAGCTCCTGGGAGGGTGGTCATCATCCCAGCTGGCGATGGCAAGAGATTGTGTGTGCGTGGCCAGGTGTTCTGATTTTCTTTTTTTTTTCTTCTTTTTTTTGGATGACCCCCGTAATTCCAGTGAACAGGGTCTCTAGTTTTGGAGTTCCGTGTGGACAGACAAAATGCCGATGAAATCAAGAAACTGTAGGTACAGACATACGAGGAGAGAGAGAGAGAGAGAGAGAGAGAGAGAGAGAGAGAGAGAGAGAGAGAGAGAGAGAGAGAGAGAGAGAGAGACTTTTATGGAGATGGTATGGACGGAGAGAAGCAGTAATGAGAGGATGGCATCAAGTCGTGATATGGGAATAAAACGGCTCGTAAACCGGTAACAGAAGGCCAGTTTGCCCGTGATGAAATGCCATGCCGAGGGAGGGAGGGAGGGAGTTAAGGATTCGTATAATTTGTTTTATGTATGTATTAAGTAATGAAAACCTGCTGAATGGAAATGGTCGTTTTAATTTCTTCCTGAATGAATATTTTTGGCGTTTCCATTAGCAAGATCCCTTCATTCATTTCATTAGGGAGTGAGCGCTTTCGGTGAGTGGTCTGTTTCCCCACTTCGGTGTGAAGTGACCGCTTTCGGTAAGTGGTCTGTTCCCCACTTCGGTGTGAAGTGACCGCTTTCGGTGAGTGGTCTGTTTGCCCCACTTCGGTGTAAAGTGACCGCTTTCGGTAAGTGGTCTGTTCCCCACTTCGGTGTGAAGTGACCGCTTTCGGTAAGTGGTCTGTTCCCCACTTCGGTGTGAAGTGACCGCTTTCGGTAAGTGGTCTGTTTCCCCACTTCGGTGTGAAGTGACCGCTTTCGGTAAGTGGTCTGTTTCCCCACTTCGGTGTGAAGTGACCGCTTTCGGTAAGTGGTCTGTTTCCCCCACTTCGGTGTGAAGTGACCGCTTTCGGTAAGTGGTCTGTTCCCCACTTCGGTTTGAAGTGACCGCTTTCGGTAAGTGGTCTGTTTCCCCACTTCGGTGTGAAGTGACCGCTTTCGGTAAGTGGTCTGTTTCCCCACTTCGGTGTGAAGTGACCGCTTTCGGTGAGTGGTCTGTTTCCCCCACTTCGGTGTGAAGTGACCGCTTTCGGTAAGTGGTCTGTTTCCCCACTTCGGTGTGAAGTGACCGCTTTCGGTAAGTGGTCTGTTTCCCCACTTCGGTGTGAAGTGACCGCTTTCGGTAAGTGGTCTGTTTCCCCACTTCGGTGTGAAGTGACCGCTTTCGGTAAGTGGTCTGTTTCCCCACTTCGATGTGAAGCCTTGTTTTCCCCGACAGTTACCCCCCTCCACACAGTTACCCCCCCGCCCCACTCCTGTTCCTGGTCACCACCTGGTCCCTCATATCACCCCGTGTAGCGCATCTGTATTGAGGGTATCTAGGCCAAGATTTATCAGGGGAGTCACTGTGGAGCTTTACTTAGCCTGTTCCTCGGTTCTGCTATCAGTCTTATCGTCCTCTCCTGGACTCGTTCAGACTCTTCTAAATCCGTTTGATAACAGGAAGACCAGGGCTGTACCGCAGTCAGGATGTGGTCGTGTCAGTGATTGAAAGTGGGTTAGGTAAGTGGTGATGTGTGATTAGATTCATTGCAGGGGTTCCCAACACTGCTTTCTGAGCTGAAGGTGCATTTTGTTTTGGTAAATTTTGGATAATTAAGTGGCAATTTTAAGATGCTCTTTTTTTTCTTAGGTATCTGCAAGGGCTCTCCCAGACATCCTGTATTTTTATTTTTTTATTTTTTTCCGTTAGTTTCCTCTATCTTTAGTTGTTTTTTTTTTTTATCTCTCTTATCCTGTGGATTCTGTCATGGGATCGAGTCGTACCGTATTGTCTGTCATTGCTTTAAAACTAGCCTTACAAGACGTACCGGTACCGCCTTGTATTATTTTTACTTTTTTGTATTCTTTTTCATATCTCCTTCCCTTCCTGTCTTCTTTCTCCTTTCTTTGCGTCTCTCTCTCTCTCTCTCTCTCTCTCTCTCTCTCTCTCTCTCTCTCTCTCTCTCTCTCTCTCCCCCATAGCCATCACCGTTGTTGACGTAATGATCGGTCATTATGCCCATCAACAGACGTGCGGGTGGTAGGTGTGTCCATTACATTCCCTGTAATTTCGCTTCGAAAAACAACCCACGTACCTCTCCCCCTTCCTCGTGAATACCGCTGGAACAAAGCTATTATGACGATAGCCGGCGCTTTTTTGTGAGTATTGGGTCATTGTGTGCGATTAGAAATTCGTGAAACATTACGAGTAAAACAAGAAAATGAAATCAGTTCTCCCCCCCCCCCCCCCAGTTGGCAGTATCACTGTTAATTGCAATAACAACAACCACGCCCACGTCGTAAAAAGGTAATAACGCAATTAGCCCAGCGCGTCACTGGTTATTAAACCCCCCAGGGTCCGACGGCGGTACGCCCCCCCTGAGCAGGACGGTACGCCTCATTGAGCACTGTAGACCGAGCCTTGAACAGCATGGTACGCACCGTGAGTACGACGATTGAGCAGGACGGTATGCTCCCTTGAGCAGGACGGTACGCACCCTAAGTACGACCCTTGAGTACTACGTCATGAGCCTTGAGCAGGACGTTACGACCCCTGAGCACGATAGTACGACCCTTAAGGATTACGATTCGAACCTTAAGCAGGACGGTACGACCCCATGAACGTGATGGCCTGGCCTTTAACCTTACCCTCTTAAGGCCATCCATCATCCCCAAGGTTAGTACCGTCGTGAGTGACCTTTACGCCTTCGTAAACCTTTCCAGACTTTTATTTCTTTTAGTTTCGTTTTCTTTCATAATGGCTGAGGCCATTCCCACCCCCCCCTAGTGGACACCCTCCTCCTGGAACCTGGAAGCCTTCCTTGTGGATACCCTCCTCCTCCTCCTCCAGGAACCGAGTGGCCTCGCCCTTGCGGAATGATATCGTCAGAGATGTTCTCTCACCCTTCGTCACTTTCACCCGTTGCTGGAGACGATGAGGTAGGTGTTGAGTCCTTCAGGTCAACTCGTCGATTCCTCGCTGTTGATGGGAGAACAAAAGTATCCGTGTGAGGCCGACGGGCGTAGCAGAGAACAGCGGAAGTCCGAAAGTTGTCTCGCCGAAGTGAACTCGAAGTCATACAGAAATCCCACTTCGATTAATCCTCTAGATATATGACTTTAGATTGGCCCTGGAGAAACATCACGTAGATGGCCCTCTTGGAAATATCAGTATCGATTGGCCTTCAATTAAGTTCATTTCCTTCCGTCTTCGTAGCGTTGCTTGTGGGGTCATTGTTCTGAGCGCTTGTATGAAGTGGCGTGCCACAGGGATACCGTGGCATATTGTGGAGTGACCAAGTCTCGAATGTCTGGGGGATGTGCTCGTGCCACGACTCCGTGGAAAGTACAAATTGACAAGTATACCTTATATATTTGGAATAACATGCTATACCTTAAATTTGTTGTGATAGGCCATTCGATAGCAAAAATCCTTACATTGTTGCGTCGCTTTATTTCATTCCAAAGCACTTAAACAGTACAGCCATAAAGGGACAGAAATATGAAGGCTGTGAATGTATGTATCCTTAGTAGAGGAGGCCAGTGAACTTAAGTGGCTTTGAATTACAGAAAATGTTCTGGGTTCTTAGAAAAGATGTTCCCGGGTCATCAAAGGTATTGCCTCGGTATCTTTGAATTGGAAGAGACATCTTCAGATCCAGCGATTCTGCCTCAGTGGCTATGAATCAGAAATCGCGCTCTTATACCCCTAGCTGTCGTACCTCAGCTATGAATTAGAAAAGAGGTACTCAGAACACCGAACGGGTTCTGCCTCAGTAATTTTGAATTTGAAAGGGCATACCGAGGCCCACAGCGGTTGGTTCTACCTCAGTAGTTTTGAATTAGAAAACGCGTGCTGAAGCCCGAGCGGTCCCACCTCGGAAGCTTTGATTTAGAAAAGACAACTAGGCCTCCTCCAAGGGTTCTGCTACGACGGTAACTTTGAAGATGAACTCGCCCACGTCCCAGCCGTTCTGCTTCAGTTGCCTTGAATCGATAGCTATATATATATGCTCACTCAAGTCTTCCGGACGTTGCCATACCTCCGTGTTTACTTCAGCATCCTGAAGAGCAGAGATCACCTCCCGGAAGGCGGAGTAAGAGGCCGGGTAACGTATTCAAGTACTTTTTTTTTTTTGCACTGTACAGCCGCACGCTTCATGATACGGGCGAAGGCGGTGCTCTGGTGAAAGACGCTTGAGAGTACAGTCCAGGATGCTGTTAGGAACAAGGGAAGGTCCCCCCCTAACTCGTGCAGTTTACCTGGTACCGCTCGGAAGTGGTGAGGTTGGTTCGTAGTGAGAGCTGCACTGAGGCATCCTTAAAAGAAAAAAAAGAAGAGAAGAGAGACTTTGGGTATTTCGTGCACCAAAATATTTTTTTTTCCTCCAGTTTTCCATGAAACAAAGGTTACCTCAACCCACCTATGAATTTGACTCTTAATTGTTTAACCTTGGAATAACAAATGGCTGATGGGAGGGGGGGGAAGTAATTGCTTAGTTTAACCTTGGAATAACAAATGACCGATGGGGGAAAAGAATTATTTGCTATTGTATCCCCCCATCTCATGTGCGTATGATAGGGCGTGTTGTGGTTTTGTGCTTCGGGGGGAGGAGGATATGTCGTGAATTTCAATTAATATTTTTTCCCGTTAAGTGACTTGTTTCTGCACATCAGCCAGAGACACGTCCAGAAATTCTTTCCTAAAAGCGCTCCCAGGTCCAGATCTCGCTGAAGTTGGTCTATACAGATCTTGAACGTAATTCATTCCAGGAGCTGAAGCCAGAGCCAAATGCACATTTCTGTATTTATTTTCCTATTATTTATAATAACCTCGGGACCAATTTCTGTGAAAGAGTCTTAGTGTTATGCAGTCCATATCCAAAGGCTCCTGTAGCCCAAGGCTGCGCTGTTTCCAATAGCGGGGAAATGTGGCACATTGAACTTATAGAGAAGGTCCAGAGGAGGACAACAAAGTTAGTGCCAGAATTATGAGAGCTAAAACACTCGGAAATGTTAAAGGCTTTAATTCAAAGTTTGCCCACCTTGGAAGAGATAAGAGTGAGGTAGTGATCTGATCACATCCATTTAAGTTTTCCAATTAGATTGACGACGGCAGATGATGAGCAACAGTTCTTCGGACGATTTAAGGATAGAACAATCCAGAGGATCAAAACGTGAAAGTTAATAGGGAGATCTTTGTGAGGTGTGGAGAGAAGTACTTTTACGGTACAAGAGTAGTGGATGAGTGGAAGTAAGACAAACGAGATTGTGGTAAATGTAGAACGCTCACGAAAAAGATTTAAGAAGTTGTATGGTAGGAGGGAATGCTCGGGAGACGGTGCCGTAATGAGGGTAAAATTTTCCTCCCGGTTTCAATACAAATAGGTAACTCCACATACAGACACTCGCACATATACGGTCCAATTTAAAATTCTGTAATGTTCCAGTGTTATTAGATTATATTATTGCTGTCTCCTCATGCCTTCCGGTTCTAGATATTGCTCGAACACATGAACCCACACCAGTTGTAGTCGAGAGAAGAGGGTGGGTGGAATCCTATCATTTTGTATAATTAGAATAGTCATTCATGGTTCATTTCGTGTGTTTATTACCCCCATGCGGCGAGTTGGCAGTTTGAGTCTACTAAACCTGTCGATTGACAAGGTCATGAAATTAATAAGACCGCCATGGTCAAGTTTACCACCTGAACGGAATTTTTTTTTCCATTTTTTTTTTTTCTTTTTGTGCAGGTGTTCGTGACGACGGCTCTTGAGATCGTACACACCCGCCGCATGAATGGCCCAACCCACACTTAGTATACGTGGTCGGTCGTGTTCGAGGATCTGTACATGTGACGGTACGTCTCTTTATCAACCGTGTCGGGGGTTAAGGGCTTACTAAGAGAGAGAGAGAGAGAGAGAGAGAGAGAGAGAGAGAGAGAGAGAGAGAGAGAGAGAGAGAGTAGATGGATGACTTGTGGGGAACGAGAGACTTTAGACTGGGCAGTGTGGGACCGACCCATCACTTTAGGGAAGGGGTAGTGCCTTGGGCTTCCAAGTTTTCATGGTTGGATGTTGGTAGATAAGCCGGGTGTTCATGATAAAAAAAAAAGAGGGGCTTTTGGCCTTGTAACGTGTCAAAAATACAGTGCTTCAAGTCTTGTATCAAAAATACTCCGCTTCTGGCCTTGTATCAAGAATACAGTGCTTCAAGCCTTGTAATGTATCAAAAATACAATGCTTCTAGCTTTGTGATGTATCTAAGGTGAGGTGCCTCTAGCCTTATGTGTAAGATACACTGCTTCTAGCCTTTGATGTATCGTAAGTAGAGGGATAACCTCGTCATGTATCTAAAATAGTGTTCGTAGCCTCGTGGATGTACCTGACTTCATTAGCTTGTGACATACTGGAGGCACATCCACCGGTGCCAGCCAGTCTGCCTCAGTCTCCAGCTGACTGCGTGTCCACTTTCCGTTATGAATTAATATGACCGCCATTACAAGCCTCTGTGCCATACGTGCCTGAAATTGCAAGAGTTTTCCCGATTCGCTGCACCTGTTTGGCATCGTATATAGTCTTCCTTTTTTTTTTTTTTGAATTATCGTATGTATACCATGCTTACCTGCTTTGATTAGCCTTTGTCGTAGGTGGAGAAATACGACGGTACGAGTGACAAAACTTATAAGTAATGGATCTCACAAGACTTAGACTCGCATTACCGAAGGTGAGTCGCGCTGTCGGGCGTACGATACTTTCCCGCGCGAAGAGAGAGGATTCGTCTTGAGGTGTGTCTATTACTAGTGTGTTTCATTCGAAACTACTGTACATGTGCTAGGGAAATTAAATTTTTTTTACAGATAGCTTGTAGATACTGTAGATCTGTAAAACGTGTTGATATTGTCGTAACAAACAGGTAGTTGCACTGTGAATTAAGGTTTAGAGGGGACTTTGAAAATTTGTGGTTGATGTAATTCGTGTTAAGCGTGTTAGATACTCATTTTACTGCCTTTTGTGTTACTGTATATGATGTAAATAAGTTTTACAGTCCCCAAATATTGATTTTAGTTCTGCACAACGTCCTCTCCGTACGACGTGTTTCCATACCATGTGTTCCGTCTGTAAGGCCACGAAGTTACCAATTGTTAGTAACGCACGCCAAGTGCTGTGGAGAGGGTGGTTGATGCTGTGATCTCTTTGCGGTGTTGAACTTGTTACTGTAGTGTTAATACTCTGTAATTTAATTGACTTTCATCACATTATCGAATGGTACTTGCGATAGTCGTGTGTCTCGGGGCTTGTTTCATGGTAAAGTGTTTGAATATTAAGTAGTAACACGAAAAGGTTGTGCATGAGGATACAGTACAACAAAGCGAAGGACACAATCAAGTCTTCCGCGGACGATATCTTTACACAACACTAACAATTGGATTTTTTTGTCGTTGAAGCAGAAACCTCTCGCGGATAAGTCGAGTCTACCACCAATCAGGACGACGAGCCTCGGAAATCAGGTAGCGATCAGTTATTGGCTGCATGTTTGTCTGAATGTTGTTGTCAAGAGTTGCATTGTGTCTTACTGCATGCTGTCAGTCGGATGCACAGAAACCATGCATTAAGCTCTGTATTTATGCCTGTGCGCACTGGTGAATGTCGTTGTTGTGGGCTGTAAAGTTCGTTTTACGTTGCCATTCTTATCACTGGCGGTGTGTATCACCACCGCGCACACTTATCAACGCAGTGCCGATACACAAGCTTTGTTGACGCATCTACCTGTGTCGTGGTGGGTGGGGGGACACCATAACCAACCCTCCCTCCCCTCCTTGGGTGCGTGCCAGCCAGGTGGGTCTCCTGACCGGGTGTGTCACTAGCCACTGATGGCTCTACAACCGGTAATTAGCGGCGTGTGACAGACCAGTCTTGTTGGCGTAAACAAGCTGGCAGTACTTGCATGGTCAAGGCAGCGAACGTTGGGGGAGAATGTATGGTGCTGTGAAGTCAGCACGATCGATCCGGGGGGTGGTATATATTGATTAGGAACTTATGGACGTGGTTATGTGCCTCAGAGGGGAAGAGAGGGGAAGGGGATGTTGGTTGGCGTGGTGCTGCATGAACAATACATAAATGCATGACTTGATTTAAACATGAATTCATAGCTTGATTTATTTCAGGCATTTGTTGTTCACACCTCCTGTTGAAGATGATAACGGTACACATTGATTTTTCTCATGTAACTTTCCTGTGTATGTAATGTAGTGTCACACATTATACTCTCTTGTGAACCTTATGGTCATTTATTGCTTTCCTGTACGCCTCACTAAGAGTCCTACATTACATTCCTGTGAATATTATTTAGGGTCACAGATTACCAGGATCAGTGACTCTGTAACGTTATGGTGCACTTTGACCCTCAGGTTACAGTTTTGAGGTCACGCTTAGTATTGGTATAATATCAAGCGGTAAGTATTGTGTTGGTGAGTATGTAATCTGTTTGTTTGGTTTGACATACAGGAAGAAAACACAGCCTCAACTGCTTTAACCTACCGTTTGATAGCATTACATAACAAAGGTTACTGTAATTAAGGTTATCAGGTGCCCATGCCTTCCTGTAACAACAGGTGGGAACTAGGTATGAGGCGTGGGAATTTAGTGCTCATTAAGTATGTTTGTTGGTCGTTCGATCTTGATGAGTCTGGGCTTTCTTGATTAGGAAGGAAAAAGGTTGAAATTTGGTTTGGTAGTTGGTGAAGCTGATATACACATCGATCTTATTTTGCCCTGAACAGCCAGGCTGTTTGAGGCTGTGGTCTTCATGTATACGTTATCCACCACATCCTCGTTGTAGTTATCTATACTATCTCAACCTACAAAGTCTGCTTGATCAGCCAGGCTGTGGCATACCGGATCCTAAGGCCTGCGGCCGCCTCCTTCAGTCGCTTGGCTGATCAGAAGAGTCGGTGGTAGTTCAGACTGGGCCCAGACCGACTCGTGGAGGGTGAGGCGAGCTTCCAGAATTGACCGTAAGATCGAAGTAAAACTTGCCTCAAGAGAATGCTGATGGTGTTTGTATGATGACGTTCCCATGACATCTTTTTTTTTTTTTGTAATGTATTGATTGAAAGTTTTCGCAGTGTCATTTGGAGAAATGCAGTTATCGATACTTTGGGTATTGTCTTAATTGTACTATTTTTATGCGTAGACGAACAGACACTTAGGGATCACTTTTGCCCAACGTCTTCATTCACATTTAACCTTCAATTTGTTCACAGCTTGAAGACCGTAGATCATTTTACCCACGGAACTTCCCACAGTGGTTTCCCCAGCTTTAAGGGACTGATTGACATAAAGGCCCATAACTTTATAGTTTGGATCGTCATTGGTTAGCGCCTTAACTTTACCACACAACTTGAAGAAAATTGATCCTTTGGCCTTGAAATTGTATAGTGTTGTTTCCCACCGTCAAAGAAATTGATTGGCATGTCCTGTAACTCTTTGAGTTTGCTAAAATTATGCCACTTTAACAGCAAGAGTTCATTGTAGAATTACTCTCCTCGTAACTTCGAGAGGCTTCAACCTTTTGTCGTCCACAGAGCTTATTGGATATTTTTATGCCACATATAAAGTCATGACCTGGAATCAAACCTGGTACATACTTTGAAGAAAGATTTATGGTCCCAACCAGCACTGTAAAAATTTTGCTTGGCGTTTTTTTTGAGGTTGGGAGCAAGGTTTGGCCTCTCCTCTCCCACCCTTCCCACTTTCTCAAGTAATTAACCCTTCCAGTCTCTCCACAGTTCCCCTTTCCCCTAGAAACGGTGGGGGCGGTGCTCTGAAACAAAGGGAAGATAGGGTGTTCGAGAAACCAACTTAATCCCTCCCAACTTGGGGGAGCACTGCAGGTCCGGATCTTCGAGCTTAACCCAATTCAGGCTCTCTTCCCCTTCCCCTCTCCTCTTCCTCCTCCTCCAGATGTTGACGCAGCAGATGATTCTGGATAATCGATCAGGCAATCATCCCGTATGGAATCACACAATAATAATAAAAAAAAAAAGAAGCTCGTCTGACCCATTTGCTTGGATGTGATTATGATCTTGGAAAGGTAGTGCCACATAAAAGCCCCCCCGAGATTCGCTTTGCACTAGACATGGAGAGCTTTTAACGTCCTTCCTTTAAGCGTCTTGTCACAACGAAATTGAAACGAAATATACAAAGTGAGGGTTGTAGTCACACGCTGGGGGACCGACCGACCATCTCGTGCTTCAATTAGCTTGTGAGAGAGAGAGAGAGAGAGAGAGAGAGAGAGAGAGAGAGAGAGAGAGAGAGAGAGAGAGAGAGAGGCACTAAATCGCCCATGGAAAATTGAAGCTTTGATGAACTCTGTCTTATTTTTTCTTGGAATTCATGCAAAAGTGCAGTGACGTAAGGAATCTGAATGATTACAGTGGAAATGAATGACACCTTGTGTACAATAAGCAGTTTTGCACTGGCCTTTTGATCAATGAGACTAATCTATAGAAAAATGTCGTGTGCTTTTGATGGGTAATGTCGACTCCCTTTTTTCACGTACTATAACTCGAAAAGTTCTTTATTGCAGTAGAGATACACCCAGGTATTGTTGACGACCTCGCCCAGTGGCCTGCCACTCATACGACGTCGCCTCTTGGAATTACGCTCTCCTGGAGGGATCTTGGTGGTGGCGGAGAATCACACAGTGTGACTCGATTCGTTTGCAAGAATCAGAGCGAAAAAAGAAAATGTATGCTCGTGCCACGAACACATTTTGATGATACATTATTAAGAGTGCTTTGCTTAGATTCCCGATGGCTAGGTTTCGAGGTGAGTTACTCAAATTCCTAGTGGTCTTTATAAAAGCTTAGCATCAGAAGCCGGGATGGAAGTTCAATCATTCATGGGGTTTTGGGAATGGAAGTACTGCGAGGCCAGGGGGGGGGGTTTGTGGCAGAAGAGGCACCTCCTTGTGTCTTGGGGACTGAGGATCGTCGGGTGAAGACTCCTTGGGACTGTAAGGAATGCAGGCCAATCATCCCATCACGTGACAGCAAGACTGTGGAGTTAACGGGGCAAGAGATGGTATGTGAGTGGGTCCCCTTTCCCCATTCATTGTGACTCTGCGAGTGAGGGTAGGGGGGTGTAGAGTTCTTCATCTTGCCTCCACTTGGGCTGATGGGTGGGTGAGGGGAGTGGGTGGGTGGCGGCTGCTGAGCCAACCCACTCCACAGTAGTAGGATCCCGGGACCGATGAGGTGGAGGGTGTGGGGTTATTGGACTAATGGCCGGTGAGGTCTGAATGGGAGCTGAGATGACCTTTGACTCGTGCGATTTCTTTCTGGCGTCGCCAGCGTGGGCGGGTCGTACGCGGCTTGTGAACCGAAGAATGTAGGAAGGAACCTGAGGACGAGAGCACTTAACAGATAGCGATGTAAGGCAGTGACTGCCAGTGATTTATTCAACGGCACATCAGAAGCAGTGACCTTTTGAGGGACACCCTAATGTCTCCAGCTGGATTACCCTCTCACAGTGATGTTAATCGATGCAGGACTTGGTAATGGATAATGTTGTAACCTTCAGATTCGAAGACATTTATCGTCTCGTGTATGCTGGACAGTACCGCCTGCTTTCCGTCCGTACACAGACTTGGGACTATTTTTTTTTCTCCACGCGCTTAGCCATGTCCTGGTACCTGGTGTGCAACAGATATGGTGAAGCGTTTCAGTTGACCGTTAAGGTCAGTTAAGGTATCTGGGCTTAAGTAAAGCAAGGGAGAGTGTGTGTGTGGCCCCTTTATCTCAAGACTAAATTCTTGCCACTTGCGGTATTAGGGGAGAAAATGAGTGGTGTTAGACTCCTTATCAAACCAATTCCTGCTTGGTGTTATAGATGTGGAATATGCTATCGACTGTGTTTAAAAAGCTGTGGATGAATGATTTATCTTATTTGGTTTGCTAACTGCTTACCACGAATACGTTTTCCTCCACAGGTAGGGGAAAACAACCCAAAAATCATCCGGTATTTTGTCTTCCCAAGCTCCAGTGTAGAAGTTACGGTACTGCTGTGTGCACAGATACCGAAAATAATGTTTTACATTTTCGTTCGCGAATGCAACAGACTCGAGCGGACGTGAGGACCATTACAGTGTTAAAATACGAGTAAACAGTTGACGGTGCTTCACTTATGCTTCACATTTTTTTTTTTTTCAGTACGTGTTGCTTTTTGTTTTATGATGATTATAGATGGCTTTGGTAATGTGGATCCTGGTAGAGGATCATCAGTGTCGCTGCTTGGTTTGATGGTAATGGGCGTGTTGGACTCATTGTTCACGATGAGTTAGACTGGATGGTGGTGCTTGGCAAGCCGGAACACGTGGAGTTGCCGGTTCATCATATGCTTCACTCCCCTGGAAGCCTAGTGTTTACTGTTGAAAGCTTGGGGGGTTACATGCGCGGTGAGAGTGCATGTAGTCTTAGAAATATCCGTTAACAGCTGAAGAAGGTGATTTAAGAGTTTCCTTAAGGGGATGTAACGACCCAAATGACCCTGGGCAGTTGAGAGCCTTCGGCCAATCAAACATCGAAGTCGAAGCGTTCAACCTCATATGATTTTTTTTTTTTTTTTACATAAAAGATTCTGTGTTTGCCTTGCCTCTAGCCATGTTTTGTGTGCATCATTAGTTAGACTAGAAGTCTGCCCCCAGACTTATATTTGCGTGCTTTACTGGCCTGTGTTTTAAATGGGATACAAACAGGTAGCACCTTGCAGCCCCAGCGGCCCATCACGCTGCTCTGTGAAGGACAGTCCTGCATATCGGAGTTCAGAATTTTAAAACGGAATAGCTTTGAGCATAGGCCGAGCGCCGTGACCCAGTGAATTGGAATACAATGGTGAAGTCTTCGTGGGTTTTTATTTCTCTCCCCCCCCCCCCCCACCCCCACAGCCCGCGCTCAGCCCTGGATGTTGGGTTGGTTCGTTGGTCGACCAAGCTGTTGGAAGCCGCAGCCTGCAGGACCACATCCCTCTCCCCCTACAACCTGCCTGGTCTGATACATTTTGTAGGTGCTTGTTCAGTGAAATCTTTGACTTCCTATACTGAGCAACCTATGGTTTTTGTGATAGTTGGCAAGATGTTGAAGGAGTCTTGGGTCCAGGATGTTGAAAAGTATGATAGTATAAAATGTATGTATTAAAAAGTATGATAGTATGAAATGTATGTATTAAAAAGTATGGTTGAAAGTGAATAATGTAATTTTGACTTGGACAGTGAAATGCACTGTTACTAGTATAACCTTATGAGCCGTCATAGCCTATCGCGATGGCTCGTAAAGGCGTTCCGATTTCAAGGCAAATTTGAATCGTTTTACACCTTGAAGTTGTGGTTCCAGCTGCCACCCACACCCTGCACTCCCCGCCCCGCCGGCACGGCTTCTGGTAATGGGATTTCCACCGACGTTTGTTTCGCCTCGTGAAACAATTTGCGGAGTGATATTGCTGTGAATAACAGAGTGGTTTACCTGGCGTTCGTTTAACGGTTCGAATCGGGTCTTGCAGCTTGACAGGGTTTAGGGAATGGCGAATGGTTACGCGCTCGAGTTGTACTATAAACCACTCAATTTTATCATTATATATATATATATATATATATATATATATATATATATATATATATATATATATATATATATATATACTTCCTGCCCCAGGAGTGTCCTCTTTCGTAGAGAGGTTCCTGCAATACTTGAGAGGCCTAGCACGTCCACCTTCGGGACCATAGCCTCTTTAAAGTACAGTCATGTCTGTGCGGAGAGTGCAGGGCAGCAGCTGAGCAGAGAGTGCTCTCTTGTCATCGTTGTGGTTAGCCGCATCGTGGGCATGAAGAGGGGGTCTTGGGTTGCGTTGGAACGGGTTTGTGTTGGTGATGTCCGGAGCGTTGGACGGGGAAAGTGCGCCTCGAGTTTGTCTGAAGATTGTTGCTTTCTGACGGCTGTATGTCTGGTTTGTTGAAGTCGAAAGACTGGGGTTGGTAGGGCGGTTATCTGGTGTTTGTTGGGTTATTTCTGTGTAAGTTTTGTCGAGTGTTATATTTGTATTGGGGTGAGGTATCTCTGGGTAGAGGGCAAGGGGCATACTTTTTATTTCTGCTTGGGATTTGGTGGTTAGTTCTGCTTACGTAGTTTGTGTGTGGGAAGAAGGTGGTGTGGTCTGTGGTCTTGTACAGAACTTGAGTGCCGGGCATGTCCAGGTGGGTTTTAAATGGGAGGATCTTTTGTTTGTGGTTGCTCGGCAGCCAGTGACTGTTCCGAGTGTGATATTTTGTGAGGTTTGCTGCTTTGTCATGTTTGCTTTTGAGAGGTTGGAAGACCAGGCAGATGAAGCAATAGGATTTGCGAGCATTGAGGATGAATTTGTTTTTGCAGAGGATGGTAAGGAATGCTTTTTATTATCCAACTCTGGTGCTGGTTAGTCTTTTCAAAGGGCATATAGTTTGTGTTTCATTTGTGTTGATGTTATTGGGGTAGGGAATGAATGTCATGCGGGTCGTATATGATGACAAAGAATGGTTTGTGTTGTGTTCGTAGGAATTGATGGCCCATTCAAGGTGACTGGAGGGTGTGAGCTGGAATCGTGTCTGTCCGGGGGTAAGGAGTGGTAGAAGACTTGTGTGTTCTTATTACACTCATGTTACGCTTGCGTAGAGCGTATACTGAGATGTGTGAATGCAGTGAATGGGTGAATTGATCGGAAGATAAGATTTCATGATAATGTGCGTTTGTCAGTTGTGCTCACAGAAAGTCATATACCCTCCTCAGTTCTTACATAGTTTACCCCTTACATCGTGTAACCCCTCCACCCCTTTTTTTCACCCAGCTGGTAGTCCAGCGATGAGTGGAGGCGAGGCTTTGGCTAATCCTTGACCCTGGTGACCAGCCATGTGTGGACGAGGGTCGAGGATCACCCAGCACCCGTCCAGCGGCCAGGATCAGGTCTGGATCCTACAGATTTGAACACTCTGTTGGCCAGGGTTCCATTGTATCCTGAGAGCGTGTTCCATTATTTGTGTGCACCTACAACACAGGAAGACATTTTTGTCAGGGTAGCAGGGTATATGTATATATATATATATATATATATATATATATATATATATATATATATATATATATATATATTGCCCCAGGACCACTTTTTTTGAAAAGGATCATGGTGTTACCTCAAGGAGCCCCTTTTCCAGGAGGCCCTGCAGCTCCAAGGCTGCACTCCTTTCCAGTAGCAGGGGAAAAGGTGGAATCCTTTAGATTGAGTTGTTCTTCGACGGTACTGTTCATCGTTTCTTCGATAGGCGAGATGCAGCCACGCGAAAGGGGATTTTTCACTTTATGGGGAACTTTGAATGTAAATATCTTGCCCCTTCATGCTTTCAAGCAGTGATCACACACACACACACACACACACACACACACACACACACACACACTTTCATACCTTGTGCTGGTTTATGAGGCTTGTTTACCTTCATAGTCCCGTTTGGAACGGAGGTACATTTTTTTTTTTTTGCGTTTCCGCTCCTCCGTCCAGAACAGACTGGTCATTTGGGCACACCGTATACATGTATATGTTTAGACTTGTTTTTGTGTGTGTCTGTAGTGAGTGAACGACGGTGCTTACATCACTGGCATTTAGTAAGCTGAGCAGTTTCTGGTGTTGGTGAAGTTTTCTATTTTTGCGTGTACGTGTGCGTTACCGGACTCCGCCTGCCTGTGGTTATAGCGCGATTGAAAATGCATCTTTCGGGGAAGTTGTACACCGTCGGGGTACGATATCGTCAAAGAGCTTCCAAATCCGAGGTGATCCTTCTTATCCCTGCTACTGATAGCAGCGCAGCCTTGAAGTTTCAGGGACCCTTAAAGATCCTTAGGGATCTTGGGTTTACGTTGTGATGATAATGATCATAGTTGTACATGTGGAACGCAACCTCTTTAACAGCTTTTGTCGACCAGCCACTCAACTCAGCAGCTTGGATTCGGGCCAAGGCTGGATGTTGAATGACCTCCGTTGAGAGCGCCAGGTTCAAGGCTAGGTAGCATGCCCAAGGGTTGCACGTCATCCCCAGTGTGTCATATGTCACCAGCGAGATCCGTACGGATTGTGAACACAGGTGATGGTTAATCACGCCCAGGGCATTGCACTATCTGCTTCACTAACGCATGCGGTGGGAAAGATTCCCAGCACTGATGACACCTCGTGATAATCGGCATTAAATCAAGAGATGTAAGAGCAGGCTGGACGCTCGCTCGGTAGCGAACCTTCCCCGTGGATGGTTCAGTTCCCAGGTCTTGTGTGCGCAAGCGGTCGTTGAGGACGCTGTCTGTTAAGCAAGGCTGGCTATAGTGTAGAAAAAAAAAAGAGTCGGGTATGGCATACTTCAACGAATGCATGATGAAGTTTGTATTATGAAACTGAAGCAGATTCAAGATGGATTGGCACGTATTCACATACACGACTCCCGCTCGACTTTTTAGTCGAGTTTTCTGTTCAGTAGTGAGGTTCTTTTGCTTTTGAACTAGAGTAAAAACTTCAATGAGGACTGCCATTTTTATTCTACACAATAAATCGCTTAATCCAAAAATAAAGTGGAGCAAGGAACTCCCCTTGCTCCACTTCATTTCTGGATTGAAACGCCTCAACATCCCTCAACGGTTGTTGTAGGAAAGCAGAGCTGCTTCTTTTGGAGACACACAGAGAGACGACAGTAGTCACAAACTATTCAAGTCAGAGAGGAGGTGCAAGGACTGTGTGGAGTGAGGCGGTATGGCAGTAGAATAAACCATTTCTGAGGACGTGACTCACACTAACCATATTTATTGGTAAGACTGACACTTTAGCTTCAGGGAAATACAAAAAATTTGCTCCCTTGTATCTACATATGCTGGAACTTTCCATACTATACCGAAAGATAACGTACGACATCGCCCAGCTTTTTTCCTTTTGCTCCACCTCGGTCCCTCTCAACACCAGAGAAGTTGCGACTCTGCCTTGTAGATTGTCCTCTGAACCTCAGCTCAAGGAATAGGTGTACGCTCACAAGGATGGCGGCGGTTCCCAGCGATTTGTCAGACCTGAATGCGTCGGACTCCCTAAATTACCTAGTCTCTCCCACCTCTCTGTGTGATGATAAAGATGAATATCTTTAGCATTATAACATTCATGCAAGCAGAATAAAGATACTGATGGCTCAAATGTCATAAAGATGCAGCCATTGTAGTGATTGGGAAAATGATTTCGTACAGCAGGAGAAAATTATTTCGTACAGCAGAATTACAAAGGGATTCTTTTATAAATATTACAGAACTCTGTGGTATCCAGGCCGCACTTAGATTTGAGTGATACCCTGGGAAAAGTGATGATAGAATTATAACAGAATGCGTCGATTCGCAGAGTCAACTCCGGAGAAGAAATTGGTCTTAACTGTGATGAAACGACAGATCCTGAGGCCAAAGGAGCTTTATGTGTAGCGATCTACATACGAGTTCAACCTCAATGATTTTCTAAGCACACACACACACACACACACACACACACACACACACACACACACGAGCCTCCGTAATGCAGTGGTTGGCGTTAAGATCCGCTGATCTGACGGGCCCGAGTTCGAATATCGGACAGATAATTACCAGCTGGGTCTCAGCCAACCCAACTGTCCGTCCTCTCCTTTAAGGTAGGTCGACGAATGGGAACCTGTCGTTGCTCTGTACAAGATACCGGTACTTCACTCAAGTCAGCGTAGACCATTGTAGGCCATCGTAACTAGTAGTCACATTGTCTTACCAGGTGCGGGAAGAGACCATTGCGTGTTTCTGTACTTTCACTGAATATTCACATGTCCTGTCTTTGTTCCCGTCGCGTGACAAGGTCCTCGGCGGAGAGTGCGCGCTTCCAGAAGCTGTCACGGCAGTGTTACACCATCTTACTTCCTGCGTTTATTACCAGCCCCTGTATGAGTGTATGGGAACGCCAGATTACAGAAGACGTGATGGTTCCATGACTAAGTCTCCCTCTTGGTGCGGGTCCTTCTCTCTGCTAGTCTGTTAGCTTTCGTTTTGCATTTTGGGACATATAATTTTCCTCTTTAGTATAAGTAAGTGTTTTATAAAGTGACTTACACAGTTTTTTTTTTTGTCGCCTTATACTTACGTATGTATTACTATGGGTTTGGATGTCTTCTACCCCAACATCTTGGTGCGGTTGGTTTCATTTGTAAAGTTGTCACAGGCTCGTCTGTTGCGCACCCCTTGCTCGTCCTGTGGGCGGTAGCGCAGAAGGATTACACAGGTCACAAAGGGTCTTTGTCAGACCCCAGTACGGGTAGATAGTTGTTATACATGTTACAGAATTGGTTCAATGCTTAAGCTGGCAGGTAACGTCTTGTTAACAGTGGGACCTTCCTTTACCTTACGCTGGTCTTGGAGATGGTCGTCTTCCCCTGCAGCTCAGTCTAACTCGTATACCTTACATAGGTTGCGGAGGTCCCCAACCCCCTCACAGCTCGATCTGGCACTTTATCTTACCTTACATTCATGGTTTTGGAGATCGACTCCAATAACTCGGTCTGGCACCATGTATTCCTTACAATGGTATCGGAGGCCATCTCCTTCAACAGCTCGGTTTAAGTAGACAGTATTGCCTTAGAACTGACCTATCCATCCTCCCATCACTTGAGAGGTTATCTACAATCTTTGTGAAATCTTGAAGGTAATACGAAAACAGACGTGTTGGTGAGCCACACAGTTTTCATGGGTTGCATACTTGCGGTGTTGATGCAGGTTATAAGATCGCCAGCTGTATGTGTCAAGAGCTCCGAGTCTCACCACATGGTACCGTGGTCAGCGAGAGGGCTTATAAAGGATGAGACGTGATGTTGCTCTTAGAAACGCCAATCTTAAGGTAATTAGATTTTGAAGGCAATTCGATATTGTATTTTACGCTCTTTCATACATGTTCTAAAGATTTATTCTTTAGAATTATTTCCTCGTTTTAAACTGAGAATTTACATTTACAATGGTACGTAAAGAGGAAGAAAGCCTTTAGTGTTACGCCACTCAAAAAAGGTTTGAAACTTCTGCACCAGAGGTTAGGCGAGTGAGATGAATCATATATATTCATGGAAAGTATTGTGCAGCCTAATCCCCAGGTGTATATAAAGCTTATCCCTTGGAACTGCAGACTCGTAGAATCAGTAAGTCAAATCCATTGAAAGGAGGTGATGCTATAAGTGATAGACGCAATTGATAAAAGAGGCTTGCAACCTATTGTGCCTATTGCTGAAAGTGCTGTGCCCAAGAGTGCTGTGCTTGCTCCCCTACTGTTCTTCCAGGCTGTGTTCGACGTGGATGGCAAAGATGGGAGGGTTTAGTCCTGTCCTCACGACACACTATTATTAGGTCCTGCTTGGCGGTACGTGAGAGAGGTGTCACGAACACACCCCCACAATACAGCACTAAGTCATCGTTTGCGGATGACAGAAGAATTCACTCGCAGGAGGCCTCATGAAGTTCATACGTGATCACATCAAGTCTCTGTAAGTGGTCCAGTCTCCTGGAATGAGGGCACGGAAGACCAACAGATGGTCCGCATCAACCACATTTGCTGGTGGGCTTTTGTAGATAACATGTGATTCAGGTGGTTAGATTATATTCATTGCTCGGCTGTATGACGTCACTGCATGAGAGAAAACGTGCATGTAGCCGAGTACATGGCGTTTTCACTTCAGGTCCCAACGGTTGCTTGCTCATCACTGTGTGTGTGTGCTGGGTTATTCACTCTTATCCCTCCGGCTGTCTAGCCATTTCGACGTGTGTGGTTACTCACCATGCGCCACCTGATGACCCCCATAACCGGTCTATAGGTGGGTATGGGAACTCATCTGTGGGGCGCAGAAGGGAAGGTTAGGGAGCCATGGCATCTTGTTTATTCCCAGATTGCTAGGCCTTCATCTCTTGGAGGTGTGGCGACTGCTTCACTGTCTCTATTGCTTACTTACCTTTCTTCTCTAGGGGTATGGCAAGTTCTCTCCTCCGGGAGCACCATCTCTCTGGCTTTCTTCTGGGTAAGGGCCATGGTTGCATCTCTTGGGGAAGGGCCATGGATGCTTCACTTGGGCAAGTCTTTAGGATTCATTCCTGTCATTTTTCATTCCGGTTTTCTCTTCCTTTCTCCTTTACTGACTGTTTCTCATGCGTCATCACCACCTTCCTTTTTTTTCAACAACTGAAATACCTTTGAAGTGCGTTCGCACTTGGAACATACTATTAGGGATAGTTATTGTAGTAATTTTGATCGTATTTGACCCAAAACAATAGTCGACAAAAGATGGAAGATTCGCAAACCTATGAACACTTTCCAAGGTACTTTAGATCTTTCTCATGGAAAACTCTTTGGAATCATTAGCCAGAACTACTTGAGAAAAGTGTGTAGATTATAGAATTACTTGTCAGTGATTATGTCCGTCTGAAGTGTCAATAGACAGCAGATACCGTACCTGCTTTCAGAGAGAGACGAAGTTTCGAAACCAAAGAAACGCTCCGGCTGTTATTTTTAAAATGTCTTTCGCAGACCGTTCGCCCATAGAATATTCATATAGGCGTTCAGAAGATTATTCATATGCGAACTTGTTTAAAAAATTCAGATTCATATAATTGTTAAACGGAAAATCTAATTGGAAAGTGTTTTAGAATATGAAATATGTTAAATAAGAGTGTGGTTTCGCGTGTGCGTATATATATATATATATATATATATATATATATATATATATATATATATATATATGTATATAATCGGACTCCGCTTGCACGGTGTTACGCTGCGAGTGAAAAGTCACCTTTGCCTAGGCTGTATCACTGGGAGTACAGCCTCGTCAAAGAACTCGCTCCAAAGAAGTCCATCATTTCTTTGCTACTGGAAACAGCGCAGCCTTTGGTCCACAAGAATTCCAGAAAAGAGTTCCAGGGTAACACCCGGACTTTCTTTTTTAAGAGTTGCGGGGAGTTTATGTATATATATATATATATATATATATATATATATATATATATATATATATATATATATATATATACACCAGCTTATCATATTGATTTATGTATACCCCAAGACTCCATTTCCAGGGCTTCCTGCATCCCAAGGCTGTGCTGTACTTTGTGGTCCGTCAGCTGACGATATACAGCCTCGCCAAAGATGAGTTTCTCTCCTCGAGGTGTACTTAGCCTCGAGTAGGTGAAGGTCGGTAATACCCAAGGAGGAACCCCATCCATGCTGCTGAGTGAAGCTTAACCTTGGGAGATACCCGTAGCCTCTGGAGAAGGGATGGGGTTCCTAAGGGGTGAAACTAGGACCTTCTCAGAAAGGGGTCGTGGTGATTTTATATATATATATATATATATATATATATATATATATATATATATATATATATATATTATATATATTTGTGAGAGAAGCTTAACGCCATCCAATGGTACAAAATATATTTGTTCTGCCTATAACACTACAGTTTGTGATACGATTTTATGATTTTTGTTTTTCCAGTATTTGAACTTTTCTCCTCTTTTTTTTTTTCCATTTAGGAACACAGTCAACTTTGACGCTCTTGTAGTTGAAAGAGCAACTTGCTTTCATTCGCAGAAATTTATTTTCGAATTTCAAACAACCGTAATTATGTACGTAGGTAGACGCCTTTTGAGTGACTTCCTCTTTTGCAAAATGTGGGCTTGTTTAGAAGAAAGGAGAGAAAGAAAAAAAAATTTGATCGGCTTTTTAACGAAGTGAATGAATTTGTTAATAAATATTCATATGCATTCAGGTGTCTGTATAATTATGACGTGTATGTGGGCGCGGGCTGAAAAAGATTTTTTTTTTTTTTTTACCAATTGTAAATGTTGGCTTGTTAAAAACGTCCAGTATTTGTGTTAAACACCCCCAACTCCCTCCCCCAATTATATGTTACGTGTACTATTTTTTTTCTTTTTTTTTATCCTGATTTTACATACAGCGGTTTTAACCCTGCCAGAGTGTTTATTAGGGTCAATAACCTGTTTGGTAACGATTGTAACGAGTCATGCCAGATGGCCTTTATTGCAGAAGAGGTCCTGGTAAACCTTTGGCAGTGACGGTGATGTCGGTAGCAGGCGCCCATGGTAGTAGATTGTGTTGTGGACTCGAGGTAATCTTTGGTATAGAGACCCCATTTGTGTTGTATGCGAGTCCCCCCTCTGTGTTAGAGACATCCCTCGAGGTGTGTGTTAATCTGCGTTACCAGCATATCAGAGGCTTGTGTTACATCCCTGATGGTCCGCGTTACCCAAACCTAAGTAATCCATTATAGACACCCCCCAGTGGATTGTGTATATCCCTGGTGGTCTTGTGTTACCTACACTCTTCAGTCAAACGTGTTACAGACACCCCCAGTGGCTTGTGTGACATCCCTGGTGGTCCTCGTTACCTACACCCCTCAGTCATCCGTGTTACAGGCACCCGCTTGTGACAGTAGCGTGTAGAACCTTACCATGGCTTCCCCTGGGTGATCAGCAGTTCACGCCTGACCTCCCCACGCCCCGGGGTCCAGTTTCAGACTGGGTCATTAAACGGTGAGGGTGTGGTGTAGTGTGGGGCCGTCCATGTAGCCTCTTGTGGCATGATGGCTTGCGATGGTCAGTGCCAGAAGGGAGAGGGAGGGTGGGAGAATTTTAGGGATGTGGATTTTTCTCCCCTATGAGAGCATGGGGTAGTAAGGGCGTTTGGAAGAGACACGATATCAAGGTATTTACCGGGACAGTGAGTTCAGGCAGGAGGTTGAGTTTTAGGGCAGGTGATCGTGTTAGTGCGAGGGGGAAATTTTTGTACAGGCAGGTTGTAGTGGGGGGGCCAGGAGCTTGAGGCCGGGCTGGTCACAGAGGACTCTGGATGGCAAGGATATTCTGGAAAGCTGGAAAGGGGGAAGTACCGGAGGAGGAAAACGGTGTAGTGTAGCGTTGGGATAAGTTATCAAGGCAAGGTTATGAGGATGTTGTTTGGGTAGTGGGGTGGAGGCGATGATGGGGGTGCAGAGGGAGGGCAGTGATGGGCCAAGATTGAAAGGCTTTGTTGGGGTATGATGGTTGGGCTTTGTATTTAGTTGTGCTAAGAGCAATGTTGGAGAAGGCACTGCTGGATGAGAATACGAGGGCAGTGTTGGTGTAGGATGGGCGACGCTGCTGAAGTAGATTGTCACTGTTATGTTGGGGATGTAGAGGAGTGCAGTGCTTGGTTAGTGTGTTAGGGCTGGGCACTGTTTAGGTATAGTGGCTGTGCACTGCTTTGGTTGGGTAGGAGAGCCAGCAGTGATTCGGCAGGATGAAATAACATTGTCGAAGTGTGGGGTATGGGTGGGTGGAAAGGGGGGGGGGGAGATGGGGGCAGGACAGTGATGGATAATGGGACCCGGGGCAGCCGATGTCCCGTGGGAAGAGAGGTTGGTCTGGGGGAATTGGATATCCCTTATGTTTGTGGTTTGTCAGACAAAATACCGTGCTGTTGGGCCTCCAGTTTCTGGCCGACACCACAAGATGCGTTCGCCTGGTCTCCCAAGTTTTAGCTGTTTATTTGTAGAAAATAAGAACGCTATATATTATTCTAAGAGGATTTATTTGTTTGAATGTACATAAAGAAAGCGATTCTGTGACGCCATTACTCTATACGATACGTACCTGTTTTGGCTTTTCATTAATATGCTAATAAGCAGATAAGTTACCGTTGATATTTGCAATAAGGATAAAGTATTTTGTAATGGGTTGGTGGATTATCGCTCTTTGTATCAGTATTTTTGTAAGGGCTTTGCAAAAATCTGGTTGCTTTCCTTAAGGTGCTAATCAACAGAGTTTGTTTAATACGTGTAAGAAGATTAATGTAGCGTAGGTAAAAGCGAACTTTATTATCCGAGTAATATATATATTTTTCCCTCAATTTTATCTTTGATTTTTTTTTCTACCTTTGAACAAGACGGTACGATTCATGAGCACGAGGGTAACGACTGTTGAGCATGATTGCATGATCTTTGATCGGGCCCTTAAAGGGTCAGGGCAAAGGTGACGCCATTGTACCCAGGAGTCGTGCTTGTGTGGTACCTGCCTGCCGGTGTAGTGAGGGGGCTCCTCCTCACGTTGAAGCACCGCCACTACTCGCCATCATCATCATCATTGTCTTCAAGTCGATCTTTACTCCCCTGGGTCTTGGCCTCGCGGGAAGGAAGATGGGTGCACGTATGCTCGCACAAACTGGACAGTGACGAACGCAGTATGGTCTCTTCCAGATAAGGGAAAGTCCGCGTATAAGTGTGTATACCTGAAGCACAGAAATTGGAGGTAGGGTGAAGTACCCAAGGGCCATGGGGTTAATGGGTGCAAATAAAGAGGAATACTGATTTTGTAGATGAGTATGGACGATGGAAAAGGAAGGGGGACTAGTATAGAAGGGAGACGAATATTAAGTTTGGAGAGAGTGTGAGAGTGATGGAAAAGGAAAAGACATGTGTATAGAAGGGGTGACGCGAGAAAGAAAAACAAGAACCTTGGTTATAAGAGGATGAAGTAGGGAAAGAAATTACTTTGGACAGGGGATTAGTGAGGGCCCTGCAGCTGTGCCTCACACCGAGGTGGCTGCCAGCCGCCGTGGTGGGTTGAACAGGAGAGAATATATTAATGACAAAGGTGCTTCCAAGTACAAGCAGTTGCGGGAAATAAGGACTTGTGGTCGATCTGGGAGGAGGAGGAGGAGGAGGCTCGTGTGACGTGATTGCGAGTTACGTTGTGAGAGACAGTTTTCTGTATTGGGTATTAGAAGAATATCACTTTTATCACTAGACTGATATCTTGATGTTTACTCTTAACCTGGAATGACACGAGAATGATAGCAGTTTACGAAGAGTACGTTTTCTACATCAGCTGTTCCTCCTTTGCGCCTTCAACCGTACCGGTAGTGTCAAGAGGATCTTGATTGGCCACTCACTTAGTTCGAAGGTCATACATAAACACACCAAGGTGACTCCCCCGACACCTTGTACCCTTCTCGCAACTCATTTTTGTATGAACTGCTGCTCTACCTGACGTTTCCCCGCCCCAAAGTTTCTTACTGCTCTCGTCATTCAAACTCCAAAAGTGCTTAAACTCGTTCACAACTTCCAGATCATCCTGACACAGACGGACGTTACTCTCGGACTTTTTTGGTCTCTGTTAAGCAGATGAGTCTTTAAGGTATTGTTGTTTATCTTAAGCAGCCCCTACTGGTAAAGTGGCAAGTGGGGAGAGAGAGAGAGAGAGAGAGAGAGAGAGAGAGAGAGAGAGAGAGAGAGAGAGAGAGAGAGAGAGAGAACCAAGCGGGGGAAGAGAAGGATCATCATCATCATCATCAGCAACACCGTCAGGAAGCAGAGGTCCTTCTCCCCTCCAAGAACCTGCTGCTGGCCCGTCCAAGATGTTCATGGAAGTCACGTTCCTGGCCGCACGCTCCGCCGATGGAAAGTGATACGTTAAAGAAAAAAAAACAAACTTAGCAGCTTCCACGACTCTTACTTTTTTGAGAGTGTGAGGAGGATGCGCTGCTTCGAGACTTTACTTCTCAGCAATAAAGAAGATGAATGGAGGTGGATTCCCCGAGCCTTCGCGCGGGCTTCAGGGCGTACACAAATGTAGGAAAAAAACTTTGCGTCTTTATCGGGAACTGTGTAAAACCCTGAGAGACGATATGTATGTATTGGGGGAGTTTCAGTGGAATTATGGGAACTGATGGGGTAAAATGATTTTGTTCAAGAGATGATTCGTAGGAAGGGAGGAGGAGGAGATGGGGTCCATCCAAGTTGGTGTGTGTGTGTGTGTGTGTGTGTAGCAGGAAGTGAGACGGTTAGGGATCAGGAGGAGGAGGAGGTGTTGGTACTGGTGGTGGGTAATGAGTAGGTGCTGAAGACTTTGGGGCGCAACACACACACACACACACACACACACACACACACACACACACACGGTATAGCTAAAATGAATGACCTATGCGAACCTAGCCGTGGGTATCCTGCCCTCACACCACACTTGGGCATGACCGTTGATGGATGAACAAGACGGGAGATGAAATGATGACAGGTGAGGAGATGATGATGGCGGCGATAGACTGGCGTTGATCACTACCCGGTGGAATACACGTGTTGGGAAAAACAAATTGTAACCGATTTATTCCGATGAAGAAAAGATTACAATCGATTTATTCCGTTTAGCTGCTGGTATGTTCTTATCTAGTGGCAGTATATGCTCACTAGCCTCATTCATAACACCTTTTCTCTTATTGACGTTTAATATATATATATATATATATATATATATATATATATATATATATATATATATATAGTTAATCATTAGGGGTGGGCGATAATTCACAGAACTGGCGGTCCTTTCATAATTGTGATGATTGCCTTTCCTTGTTAATTCTTGTTTAGCAGGAACTGCTGAGGTGTAGCAGGAACTGACTGCACACGAATGTTGCTCTTCTGTGTAGCAGGAGGGTGATTATTCAGCAGTGGCCTATTTGGTGTATGAGGGAGGAGACGAAGCATGATGGTGAGTGGTAGTCGATGGAACGTAATGATCGAGACTTTTATGTTAAGTGCGTGGGGTTAGAGAGGCAGTATGGAAGGTGGGTGAGAAAGACAGTCTAAGAAGTTGGTGACGAAGACTTAACGTATGAGAAACGGGTAACAAAGACAGACTGTGAGAGACGGGTGTCACAGAGGGTATTGAGAGACGGGGGTAACACAGACAGACATTATGAGAGACGGGTGCTAAAGACAGAAAGTGTGAGAGACGGGTGTCACAGACAGAGAGTATTGAGAGACGGGGGGGTAACACAGACAGACACACTATGAGAGACGGGTGACAAAGACTCAATTAAGAGGGCAGCTGCACACTGCCGTCAGCTGATGGTCTCGGCAGGTGCTTGCCTTTCGACACCTGCCTCGCGGTGACCAGGTAGCCGTTTTTTTTTTTCTATCTTTCATAAACGCGGGTGCTGTAGGGGCCCCGCCTCCCTCCCTCCCTCACGACATTCACATCGTCTGATCCCCTCCTCCCCCTCAGTGCTGTTTATAAGGGCGTTGAGCTTCGTTTATTCTTGTGTATCGTTGAACCTCAGATGTACGGGGTCGTGACACAAGTCGTTGACCTGTGACTATTGGGTTCATGCAGGTGTGTGTGTGTGTGTGTGTGTGTGTTGTTGCAGCGTGCGGGCTATTCAGCACGCCGCCCTGTGAGTGAGGTAACTCCCTGGTGTGGTGTTCCCCCGTCACTTGGTGCCGTCTCCTTGTTGGAGGGGGCAGCTGGTGGGGTGTTCCCTTCACTGGTGCAGCCTCCAGGTGGTGGGGGGCAGCGGGTGGGGTGCTCCCGTCACTGGTGTAGCCTCCAGGTGGTGAGGGCAGCTGGTGGGGTGCTCCCGTCACTGGTGTAGCCTCCAGGTGGTGAGGGCAGCTGGTGGGGTGTTCCCTTCACTGGTGTGCAGCCTTCAGATGGTGGGGGCAGCTGATGGGGTGTTCCCGTCACTGGTGCAGCCTCCAGGTGGTGGGGGCAGCTGGTGGGGTGTTCCCGTCACTGGTGCAGCCTCCAGGTGGTGGTGGTGTGTGTGTGTGTGTCCCTCGTCACCGGTCATACAGCTGCTGCCGTAGGCGTCGGCTGACACACACACACACACACACACACACACACACACACACACACACACACACTTCCACATCATTTACCTTTTGTTTCTTGACGTTGCTGTTCCTCATATGATAAACACTCTTAACCAGATGTTTCTTTCTTTCCCCCCCATAGGTACGCCAGTGTAATGTCGAGGTGGGGAGCGCGAGCGAGGCCAGTCGGACGCTGAACGTCGCCTTCCTAGTAGGCATTTTGGTGGCGCAGAAGCAGCAGCATCCTACAGAATACACTACCAGGCGGTTAGTGGTCTCGCTGGGCACGATCCTTAGACGCGATGACCAGGCCGTTGGCTACGATCCTCCAGTCTCCTTAAGGAGCCAAGTCAAAAGGCCTGGCCATCCTATACCCCGGGCGTCGTACCGCGATGCTCAGTGGGGGTTGGTTGTTTTACATCTGGCTGTTATGGATACACACCCGCCCTCGCCTCGCTAGCCTTATCATGTTTTATCATCACTTATCTGCAGATATCACTGGTATGGTCGTTGTGTATCCATCACTCCCCTCCACACTTGACTGCCGGCTTATCTGGTTTCTTTCATTATATTGCCGACCATCGTATTATCTGGTTTCTATAGCTAGGGTACTGATTGTCTTACTGTATGTCTTATCTGGTTTCTAAAATAAGATGACCGTCCATCGTCCTGTCTTATCTGGTTTCAGATGGAGACGACGATAAATCCCGTGATGTTGATTAGTTGGAGTATGTACTGTGTAGAGTATCTGTTTATGATGAATGTTTTCCCTTAGTCAAAGTATATATATATATATATATATATATATATATATATATATATATATATATATATATATATATATATATAATGCATCTCCAGTGCCCTTTTTACAACGGTCCTACAACTTCGAGACTCAGCAGTATGCAGGAGCAGGGTAAGGTGGGTTCCTTTGGGCCGGAGATGTCCACGTCAAATGCCGTCGTAGCTGACATCTCGCTGGCAAGTGTTTCCCCTTGCAGGCTAATTCGGAAGGCATTTATCCTTGTACAGTATGTTACCATCCAACATATAGTAATTTTCTTTAATGAATATTAGATTTTTTTTTATTATGGTTACTCTGAATCATTTTCAAGCATCGATTAAAGTGGGTAGGGTCAACCTGTTGAGCGAGGGGTCGTGTTTTAAACTCATTAATTCACCGTTACCCTGAGGGCTGCTGCTCAGCGCTGGATGACAGACATCTGCCGTGTGGCCAAGAGTAAGAGTGGGGCATCTTGGTGGATGTGTGCTGATGGAAGACGTGATGACATCGGCTCCTCCCGCAGGGTGACGAGGGCGAAGGGAGCGAGAGGTTTCTGGCAGTACATTTGGTGACGCCCGTAATAGACGAAGCGTGAAATGGTCACGGGTAATATGGCGTGAAGTCGGTCTCAGGCGCGCAGGTTGTGGACGTGAGGGAGGTAGTTTTAGGGAGAGAGAGAGAGAGAGAGAGAGAGAGAGAGAGAGAGAGAGAGAGAGAGAGAGAGGATGATATGGTCCCTAACTAACGTTCGGAAATAACATCCTAGGGGCACGACAAGCATGGAACACATTGTGAAGTGATACCTATGAGTTCCAGAGAAGCGATGTGAACAAAGAGGTGATCTTAAAACATCGGGGGCACAAGACTCTTCAACACCACCTTGCCAGCTGTCATTAGAGGGATCATGGGATGCACGGTAGAGAAGTTCAAGAGTGCGTTGGTCAAGTATCTACATAGTGTACCAGACCAGCCAGGCTGTCGGGGGGCTAAGTGGGCTTGCGGTCTGCGGATTCCATTAGCTTGGTCGACCAGCGACCCAACCCGACTGCCTAGGCTCAGCCTGGGGGAGGGAGAGAGAGAGAGAGAGAGAGAGAAGCCCCCCTCTCCCAGAAGACTTCACCAAGGTTTTCACCAGTGATATTCTTCAATTGCACCTAAGCTCTTTGGGGGAGATGAATGTTGATGTCGTGTGGCCAAGGGAGTGGTTGACTGATTTACATGAGGGACGCGGCTGGAGTGGGCCCCCAGCGGCATGAAGGTAAATTACCCAGAACCATCGTGCTGTGTCTACGGTAGTTATCATTTTCCCAGGAATGAACGGGTTGATGAGATAATTATTATGATACACGTCCGGTGTATTACCTTAAGGAATTTGTGGTTGTTTATAGGTTTTAGGTATTATCAATTAGGCTTTTTAAACATTAGCGTATTACGACTAGATCTTTTAACTGGTTAACTTCTTGACCACGACACCACAGTTGGTCGAGCGCGACGGCACGACCCTTGCGTATGATAACCTGGCCTTTGACCCCTTTCCTAAAGAGCCAGGCTAAAGGTCAGGGCATTCGTACCCCATGGGTCGTGCTGAAAGGGCCGTGCAATCTTGCTCTGAGGATCGTACCGTCGTGCTCAAGGGATTGTAACCAGCGCGTTCAAGGGATCGACAAGTCGTAGATTTAATTTCTGATTCCTTTTTTCCCCCAAAGGTGAGTACACACTGGCTGAGAGACGGATGGTTTGCATACAGTTTTGTACTGTGTGTGTGTGTGTGTGACGGTAACTCCCGAGTTACGTGACGGGGGAAGATAGTGTGGCTTATTTTCAGTCGAGGGGTGAGCGTTTTTTCCTCTCTCTCTCTCTCTCTCTCTCTCTCTCTCTCTCTCTCTCTCCCCTCATTGACAGCTATGGTTATTGTAGCCATTGGTGAAAAAAATAATGATAAGAGCAGTAGAGCTGGATAACTACGTTGTAGTGTTGGAATGTAGAGGGAAATTAGGATGAAAAATGGATGATTTTGAGAGGTTGGCTGGTGTGAAAGGCGCGCGGATGATGGTCTCCTTTGAGAATCTTGAGTGTAGCCCTGCTACTTTGTAAGAAGCTAAAATTTGGGCTTTTTAAGTCGTGAGAGACTGTAGCCAGGCAGTGTGGGGGAGAGTTTGGTGTGTGTGTGTGTGTGTGTGTGTGTGTGTGTGTGTGAAACGAGATGGGGTCTGACAGTACGTAATGTTTTTGCCAAACTTTTTATATTTATTTCTGCAGTGAAAAAAAAAAAGTAGCGTATGTATCATACGTTACAGTTACTCATATACGCATTTTTTTTCATGATTGGCTCCACATTCCTGCTGCCTTTTTTTTTTCGTTGTAATAACGTAACGATTGCAGGAAGTGGATTGGAGAGAGAGAGAGAGAGAGAGAGAGAGAGAGAGAGAGAGAGAGAGAGAGTCAGCACAGACTGCTTAGTAGCATGAGTAGGCACCGTTGGAGGAGGGAGTGTGAAGTGCGGTCTGTGTTATGATGATGTATGTTGACCGATATTGGTGGATGTGTGTCACGGTGTTGGAGCAGGCCCGCCTGGTGGTGGTGGTGTTGGAGCAAGCCCGCCTGGTGGTGGTGGAGCAGGCCCGCCTGGTGGTGGTGGAGCAGGCCCGCCTGGTGGTGGTGGAGCAGGCCCGGCTGGTGGTGGTGGTGGTGGAGCAGGCCCGGCTGGTGGTGGTAGCCAGAAGACCTTGCTGTTGGTGGTGCGTAGGTGGTGTCATAATGCTGGTGGAGCGGGGGCAGACCTGGCTGGTGGTGGTGGTGGTTGCTGTTGGAGCAGACCTACCATGGTAGGTAGGTAGGTGGCGCCGTGATGCTGGTGTCAGTAACAGCTTGGTTGATGGCGGTGGAGACCTTAATGGTAGTGGTGGTCGTCGTTGTCCCCTGGTGGTGATGGTCATGGTTCGCGGTGGTTTTGTTGGTACTGGCTAACGATTCTGCTGTTAGGGTCAACTCGGATAAATGGGGGGAACATATGAAGAGGGCGAGACAGAAAATGCAAAATAAATGAAATGGAGCTCCTCTGGCGTTTGTGGACGTGACTTCTACAGTTGGAAAGGAAGGAGAGGAAGAATGTTCCTACGTTTCGCTTCTCGAGGCGGAGAGGGCGCTTCATAACGGTCGCCCTGTGACTGGCTGGTCTCTACACACTGACTATAGGAAGCAGCAGCAAGCAGATGCACTGGATCCGCGGGTCCAGCCCTCAGTGGCTTGGACACACGTAGACCGCTCACAGGAGGTGTGTGCAGTTAATGGTGTTGGTGGAAGGGGTGGTGGTGGTGGGGGAGCCGTCCCTGGTGGCGGTCGTAATTACTGGCGGGCCATCACACCAGCACGGTGCACGTTATGTTAGGTTTTATGTCGCGCTTTTGAGCAGCTGTGTGTGTGCGAGTTCTACATGTGTCGCGCTTTTGAGCAGGTCGTGTGTGTGCGAGTTCTACGTGTCGTACTTTTGAGCAGCTGTGTGTGTGTGTGTGTGTGTGTGTGTGTGTGTGTGTGTTTGTGTGTATGCGAGTTCTACATGTGTCGTGCTTTTGAGCAGCTGTGTGTGTGTGTGAGTTCTGCATGTATCGCGCTTTTGAGCAGGTCGTCTGTGTGTGTGTGAATTCTACATGTGTCGCGTTCTTATGCATCTGTGTGTCTATGTGTGCGAGTTCAACATGTGTTTGTTAACATTATGAATACGCTACTGTTGATCTTGTATTGAATTATGAGTACCTGAATGTGTCCTAGATTGTGTGTTGGGCTGACGTGGATTGTGTTTCGCTGTCGATGAAGGGAAACAGATGTATTTCAGTATTTCATCTTAAGTTTTGTGTTGTTTCGTCTTCCATGTTATACTTGGACTAGTTTTGCAGAATCCGTTATTCCCTGCTGTTCACAGCCCTCCAACTTCATCTCTCTGAAAGAGATGCAAGATGGCGTAAAGCTTCGAGTTTCAGCTGGATTGTGCTGAAAGTTTGAAGTATGTATTTCAGCCGCCGTAAAAAGTTGAAATTGGTACATCGCTTTTGTGTGAATAAGGAGCGACGCTCTTGGTGGCTTGAATAACCTGGTGCCATGCAAAGTTCCGGCAATCCAAAGAACAACAACAAAAAAAAAGAAATGGTTCAAAAAAAAGTTGGTGCCCTCATCACCAGTTGCTCTCTCTCGCTTCGAGTGACAGACAAGGTTCACTACAAACACACTCCTTTTATCTTTTTACCTTTCTTTTTTAGGGATTAAGGGTTGTTGTCTTTGTATAGATCAAAGGGAAAGAAGGGCAACTGATTTGAGATCAATTTGGGACCTTACCTTCTCCTCTGGGAAGGTGCCCTGTAACTCCTACAGCGGTAATTGTGACCTCCTCCCCTCCCCTGTTGTCGTCTTCCTCTGTTAAGTCATGGTGTGTGTGTGTGTGTGTGTGTGTGTGTGTGTGGAAGCTGTATTTCAAGTCTTGGAAGTCCATCTGATTCTGTGTCCCCGTGTCCAGCTAACGAAGCTCCGCTCAAGCTTTCGCATGGGCCCCTTTTGATCTGCCTGGGATGTACCGATGAAATCCATAAGCCCGATTTTCCACTGGATTTCGTTTCAAAAGGCGAAGTCTCGAAGGGGTCTTGTCACCTTCAACGATGGATTTATGCGATTGGCGGAGGTGGTGTTGACTTGCTGATCTGTATTGGCTTTTAGGATCGAGATTTATGGCGTCAGATTTTGATTTTTTTCTTTTTCAGTTGATTACTATTTCTCTCTCTCTCTCTCTCTCTCTCTCTCTCTCTCTCTCTCTCTCTCTCTCTCTCTCTCTCTCTCAGGTGTGGAAATTAAGTGATGAAACTGTCTCTTGGTCCACACCAGCGCCGCCCCACCCTACCTTAGGGGACCACAAGCTAACCTAACGAACCGGCACAGCCTTATTGTAGCAGAATTTTTCTCTCGCTCCGCTGGTCGAGTCGTCTCTTGACATACACAAGGCAGTGGCAGTCTTCTAGCAGATATCCAGGCATTTCCAGGCTCGTCTCTTCACTTATGGCTGTACCCAAAGCTTTTCCGTGGTATTAAAACGGTTTCTCTCGAATCTCCTCTCAATTTAGGTTTTTATTGAGTGTATCTGCGACAGAGAGATGGTGACCCATAGGAACTCCAGGCCGTGCCCCGTGTTGCGTTAGTTTATAGCAGGTGGCTTGCTGGACACGGTGGTGTCGGCATAACCGAAGGGCGCCGCGTTCCTGCCGAAGGCCATGGGAAGAAGAATACCAGCGATGATGCCAGTGGGGGAGGTTTGCACAGCCTCCCTCAGGTATCAGAAACTTGGCCACCAGGGTAATACTAGTGCTAGGGTCTACGCCACCAGGGTAATACTAGTGCTAGGGTCTACGCCACCAGGGTAATACTAGTGCTAGGGTCTACGCTACCAGGGTAATACATGTGCTAGGGTCTACGCCACCAGGGTAATACTAGTGCTAGGGTCTACGCCACCAGGGTAATACTAGTGCTAGGGTCTACGCCACCAGGGTAATACTAGTGCTAGGGTCTACGCCACCAGGGTAATACTAGTGCTAGGGTCTACGCCACCAGGGTAATACATGTGCTAGGGTCTACGCTACCAGGGTAATACATGTGCTAGGGTCTACGCCACCAGGGTAATACTAGTGCTAGGGTCTACGCCACCAGGGTAATACTTGTGCTTTGGTCTACGCCACCAGGGTAATACTTGTGCTTTGGTCTACGTTCCTTTTGAGCAAGACAGCGAGGTCCATCGGAGCCATCAAGGACTTGGAGAGCGGCTAGCTGTCTGTATCAACGCCTTTTCATGGCGATCCATTTAGGAATACCACCTGTAGCTTTGTCTACGTCTTTACGGTTGGATGGACAGGATGGGGTTCGATTATGCCCAGAACTGGGGTCGAATTGGCAATCATAGTGTAAGGATATATATTCAACAATACTGAGTTTAAAAAAGAGAAGTCAAGCCATAGAGATGTGATTTCCGTGTTAATCGACTTGCGAGGGTTCATAGTGACAACTCACTCGTAGGGAAAAAAACTTTTTTCCTCAGTCCCCTCCTGACAGGTACTTAGGGCCAGTCAAATGGGCGGTGGCCTGTACGGTGGAAAGTGAGGGTGGTGTGATGGTGTAGTTCCTGGTAGTGATGAGTATGCTCCACCCCCCATGACCTGAATGTCTCTCCTCTTCCCATTGATCTCTCTGTAACGTTAGGGATTGCTGGAGGTCGCTAACTCAAAGCTCAGAGTCACAGGTGTTGTGACAGAGTAGTACGTGGACGGTAGACTGGTCGATTGGTACAGTTTTGTTGGGTGTTCTTCAGCTTGCCAGTCGTTCGGTAGGAGGTGGTCGTTCTCTGCACCGTATTGGTCAATCGAAAACCCCTGGGTGATAGAACTCGTGTCTTCAGAGAGAATTTTTATTCATGGTATCAACAGAACGTGAACGGGGACAACTTCGAGTCGCAGTGACTCGAAAGGAAAGAAATAAAGAATGGGTTTGAAGGAAGAGGTCGTTGGTTAGACGAACACCGTCCCTCAAGGACGCTTGACGTCTGAAGCCCGGATTAGATTTGAAGAACAAGTTTGGAGCTAAGTCAAGCCGAGCGGACTGAGAGAGAATGCTTAATCCTCCGTTAAAGATGGCGTGAAGAAAGGCAAGTATTGTCCTGAGGTGAATGTGTGAAAGGTCGGCTCTTTTCGACCCCCCTTTCCTCACACACAGCGGGAAGGTCATCTTGTCTTCAGAGTTGAGGAGATAGAAGGATTTTGCTTCTGAGCAAAGCTTTTGGCAGAGAGGATTTTTGTGAAGCGGAAAGGAGTGGGTGGGTATGGAGAATGACGGGACGGATGGAAAGGGGAGATGTGGTGGGGAGGTAGACGTTGAGTGACATCAAGGGGCTGGGATGGGTGGGTCATTGTAAGCTCACGTAGTATTGTGAACCAACATCGCAATGATTTTCTCATAATTATCTGCCCACAGGCTCGGCGTCTGGTTAAAACCTGTTGTGACGTTTGTAATCTGTTTGTCCTGCCGCTCGCAAAATCAGTACGGGGTGCACATTAGATAAGTCGCTGATGGCTACAAAAATAGGACAAGAAATGGGAGGAGTGTAATGGGTGGAGTGTATCATTAGGGGTGAAATGGGCAGCGTGATGGATGTAGCTGCGAGTTATGAGAGGCGGGACCGGGGAAATTATATGGGAAATATATGAGAAATAAGGAAATAGGAGGAGGAAATGAGTACAGGAGGAGGAGGAGGAGGAAATGGTGTTGGAAAGGTGATGGTAAGTCGGTCTTGGAAACTCGTCTTTCACTTAGGATTGCGGATACCTTGGAGAGAGAGAGAGAGAGAGAGAGAGAGAGAGAGAGAGAGAGAGAGAGAGAGAGAGAGAGAGCGCCGGCCCGGCCAGGCCTGGCCAGCCCAGGTGAAGGCGATCGCCATGACCAGTGTGTGGTGGATGTTGTTGACTCGTCGCTTTTATATCCTGGCGGGAGAACAATGCGGCGGAGGAGGGGATGACGAGAGTAGCTGCTGCTCAAGTGGCTGGCCGACACCGCCTCCGCTTCTTCTCCCCGACCTGCCGATGCGAGGGACGCCGATCCTGCGGGATGTGAGGGTCAGGGGAGAGGAGGAGGAGGAGGAGGAAGGGGGAGTTTTCCAGAGCACTTCGCTCGAGTGGGCAGATGAGGGGAGGCTGCTGGAAGAGGAGGGGAGATAATGTATGGCACAGCTGGAGTGGGGACTCCTCAGTGAGGAGGGTGGAGGGGGAAACCAACCAGCCGTGTTAGGGGATGATTCATTGTCAAATTAAAAACATTGATTTGTACATTTTTTTTTTTTAAGCCTTCAGAGATGTCTGAGGTGAAGTGGATTAGGTTGCCTTCGTGAGTCGGCCAGACCAGGAGGAGGAGGAGAATGGAGTGATGGCAAGAGCAAAATACAGATGTAGAAATATCTTGAATGACGTGAAAATTGAAAGCAAGATAGTGGTTGGAGGATGAACGTGGGCGATCCACCCTTTGTGACCCCCTGTGATCCTTTTGCGCTACCGCTCACAGGATGAGCATGGTGGGTGTGCCTAATAAACTTACCGGGGTTACCGGCACGAATCAGATCGGCGAACGTAAAATGATTGTATTCGGGGACGAAGTAGAGATTATAGACGACAAGAACTTCCCTACGAAGAAGAGAATGAATTGTAAATATCACGATAAGAACCTAAAGCTTAAGTGTACAGATAAAGGGGACTGGAATGGAGACGATACACCATATGAAGTAGAGGTGATCCAGGATGAGAAATGTCAGCTCATAAGTTCTTATGTAGAAATCATGCGAAGTACTGTTTATAAATGCTCTCCGAACGTCAGCTCCTCAGCGTCCGTGGGCCATGAAGGGACGAGTCGTGTTGGGCGAGGGCTGCAGGAATTCCTAGTGGGAGTGGTGCAAATCCCAACAGTTTTGGCAGTGATTGATGTATTAATAAGAATGTAATGGACACATCGGTGCGTGGAGACTAGTGATGTCGAGGCAGGAGTCTGTCTGTCGGTAGGTAGGTGAAGGACTGTTGGTGTTGAAGCATGAGTAGGTAGATGACTGGCTGTTGATCGTAGGAGTGGGTAGGTATGTAGGTAGATGATGGGTTGTTGCTGGTGTTGAGGTACTAGTGTAGGTAGGACTGATGATGAGGTAGGTAGGTGATGGACTTGACCATGCTGAGGGTAGGTAGGTAGGTAGGTGAAATGTTGGAAGATGTATCGAGTGGTTGACGTGCGAGGGTGCCTAGGGGAGGACGTGCCAGGGGCAGGTGGCAGTAGGATTAATAAAGGGGATCAGCAGTCGTCCAGGGCGTCAATAAAACAGGGGTACAATACTGCCGGGGACCCTTTGAAGGGTCTGCTGTCTGTGCGAGGACGGCAGCTTTATATTGTTCACCTGTCCTCGTATTCCGTCTGTGCGAGGACGGCGCTTTGTATATTGTCGACCCGTCCTCGTACATCGTCTGTTAGAGGACGGTATAGTTGTATTGTTCACCTGTCCTCGTGCTTCGTCTGTGTGAGGACGGCACTTTATTTATGTTTGTGTTCTCCAGGTGAGAGGACGGCAGTGTTCATTGTTGCCTTGTTCGTGTGTTCTTTGCTAGAGATGACGGCAGGTTATATTGTTGACTTGGCCTCGTGTGTTCTTCCTAAGAGAGCGGCAGTTTATGATGCTGACCCGTCCTCCGTATTCTGCTGGCGAGAAGACGACAGTGTATATTATTGACTCGTTCTACCTCGGTGCTTAAGCGGACATCTGCATCAATGTCTTCTTGCGTATCCCCATCCGCTGAAGGCCTTTTTTCCGTCCGGTTGCAGTTCACTTTATTACCCCACCCGGTGAGTCCTCGTGCCTAGCTTAGTTGACGGTGGTAATTACACGTTTGCCAGGGCAAAGAAGGGAGAATTACGCCGAGGAAACATGACGCGACAGAAAACCTGAATGGGATGGTTCGCGGTGGATTACAAGGTGCTAGGAGAGGGAGAGGGAGGAGGCACGGGTCAATTAGTGGTTATAAACGTTGGATAATTGTGCTGTAATAGACCCGAAGAGGAGGGAGGGAGGGAGGGAGAGAATTTGTCGCGAAGTTTAGGTCTTCGGGTCTTTTTCGGTGCGATGCTGTCTGTGGTTGTGGAGTGGTGCGGGAGGTGAACCTAGTGGGGACAAGGTGGTGGTGGTGGTACCTGTAGGTTGAGGATGACTGTGGAGATAGTAAGGATGGCGAGTGAAGGGTAGGGAGGAGGAGGAGGAGGATGTTGGTTGGTGGTGGGGTGTGTGTGTTAGGGTGGCTGTTGGAGGGAGGAGAGAACGGTGATTGTACTATGGATGGGGAGGATGAGGATGGGATGTGGCAGTGGCTGTTGGAGTAATAGGAGGACGGGGACAGTGGTTGTGAGGCATTTAGAGGGGAGGCTTAGGAGAGATACGTCATTCATGGGATTTGACAGAAAAGTGTGTTGTAGGGTCGGAGCCGTTTATTACTTAATGAAAGAAAACCGTCTACCTCGTGTATTATATATGTTTTAACAATGTTGAGTTATTATTTTATCGACGTAACGTACGGTAAGATGTAGGCAATAAACGTGTTGGAGAGCAGCTTTTTAAATGTTATGCCACTGGAAATTGTCCAGTAGGAAGTTTACCAAGAGGTTATTGTCGTATAGTCAGAAGACCTTGTATGTATCTATTTTTGTTCTTACTATTTGCAGGATAATCGTGCAAGGATTATTGGAGTGTTATAGGGTGACTTTGCCAGCGATTATCAGCATGGCGTCCATTTAAAATGGAAAGTGGATGTTGATATTTCGCGCGCTGACTATTATTACATTTCATCGGTTGGGCCATTCCGCTGTTTCAGGCCTATTGCAACGCGGGATCGGAGTAGAGACAATTATTTTATGACTCTTCAAAACGATTCTTCGTATTATCATATTAGTTTTTTTTTTTTTTATTCGTGGAAATTACGCGACGAGCCTACTGTGACTGTTTTACTCCACAGAACTGTCCAGGCAATCGGTTACAGTTCATATTAGTATACTTCACTAGTTTTTTCTTCTTATTAGCAGGATTACCTGCACTTTGTGATAACTGCCCCCACACAGGGTCACTTTTAAACATGTGTAGGATGTATCCATTCGCGCGTCTCTTGCGCCTCCTCGAAGTTGTTTCAGAGAATTGCACTCTGTAGTAGAATTCTCTGTATCGTACTTCAAACTTCCTATCACAATCCTGTTTTCGTTTTATAGTGTACTGAGCAACCATGCGTGTTCCAATAAATACTTAAGCATCGAGTCTAAGTACGAATTGTACCAAGACCTTTTTCATGAATGTTTTTTCGACATTGGTTTTCCTCTCCATACGAGGTAATTGCCTGAAAGTCTCCGGCGACTCGAATCTTCCATTATGGTTAGAGGAGAACCAGTATATCTCCTAAATGGTTCGATGTGCTTGTTTTACGATTCAAGACGCCGCAACTGCAGACTGCGGCTCAAGCAAAGAAATATCAGGATGGCGAGAGAAGCGGAGGAACCGGAAGGGGTACCATTAGATTAATGTAAGAATTACATTACTGCGGGAATTGAATCGAGGAATAGACGGATAAGGACTGAAAATGAAATAAAGGATAAGAACAGTGTCTATTAAAAAGCAGAATTAATAAAATGAAAAGCGGAAGGGAGGGGAGGCAGACCAGAGGTGGGCTGGAGTATTTAGTTTTATGCACGAGTTTGGAGGGCAGAGCTCTGCTGCTGAATGTGGGACGCCGCGCATTAAGAGGGAAGCTAAAGCCGCAATAAAAATCCTTTGATGCAGAGGGGGTGAAATTGCCTAGCATTGGATAAAGTCGGCAGCGCTAGCGGGAAAATGTGAGGGGGATGTACTGGCAGCCGGTTGGGGGTGTGTGTTATCTAGGGGACGATAAAGGTAAAGTCTGATACAGGGGTGATGGTTTGTATGTGTACAGGGACGGGATGAAGATAGGCGGATGTAAACAGAGGTGGCTCCTCAAGTTACAGGGACGCGGGAGGTCGATGAAATTGATCACCTCCGTCGATATACTAGTGATATAACAACTAGTTATATTACTGTACGTCATGTAACATGAACTAACCTGATTTGACCATCGTCAGGTAAGCGTCTTTTGATCTTTCTGCAGAGCTGAGTGAACTCATAGTGGTTTTTCCCTCTCCAGATACTTACGGTGCGTCAGTCGGTGCCTCTGTCAAAGACCTCCTTCCTCTCATTACTCCTTTACTTTCGGAAGCTAAAAGTAGCGGGTTTATTGCTCTGACGTATGCATGTATCAGCAAAAGAGGGGGGGATATCTAACGACCAGAGTGGAATAGCTCATGGGACTTACGAGGGGGGAGAACGGTAATAAAATGCGATGGGAGGATCGTCATTTTTGGAGGGAGGATGTCAAGCATAAATGGAATTTCATTTTGGGGGGGTGGTGATCGAACGTCCTGGGGAATACGGGCAAAGTCAGTAGCGCGAGTGAAAAGTGGGGGGGGGGGGTTTGTTGTTAGTTGGATCCACTGAGCTGTTCTGGGGCAGTTGGTATGGTGGTTGGAAAAGCGGACTTTGGTTGGTTCTGCAGGTCGTGTGATGTCGTGTGGGAATGGAGTGAGTTAATGTAACTGTTCGTGTGCAGTAATTGCAGGTAGGTGGATTCGTCGTAATGTAATAACCTGAACACACACACACACACACACACACACACACACACACACACGTATGGTCACCGCACATGTTGAGGCACAACGACCTAATAGAGAGGGTCCATTGGATGGTAACAAATATGGTACGGGAATTACGAGAGGTGAGTTACAGGGAAAGATTGAGTGGCCTTAAATTTACTTGCCATGGAAAAGAGAAGAGTAAACAGTGACTCAAGTACAACCATTAAGGTGTCCGACCAGTTCGATACCTACAGACTTAAGGCCAACAAGATGCAGCACCACTTCACACTCACACTTTTCCTTGCAGCACCGAGTCGTCAGTCAGGAAGCTGGTTCACAGATTGAGGGTTGGGGTGGGCAAAGGAAGAGTAGTACACACAAAGAGCGGAGAGCGTACGTAAGGATTCTGGGAAGTTTTCCTGGTGAGATAAACGTTTAACCCCTTGAGGTCAAAGGCCGGGTCGTCATTCTCTGGGGCGCACCGGCGTGTTCAGGGGTCTCGCTCACTCCGTCGTACTGGGTAGGTTAAGCAAGGACAGTGACCAGTTAGAAATTGATCGTTGCGATCGCTAGGACTGATTGCTTTGACGAGGAAGTTGGGGAGACGACGTAAGCACAAACTTAACCCTGGATCCCGTGGTTATAATCTTTTTTGGAGGGGAGGGGAAAAAGACGTGAATGCGGTGAAGCAGTTTCCCCTGTATATTCTTGTTAAGAGGGAGAGAAAGAAGGGAGGGAGACATGCATAACGCATGTGATTACCTAAATGCATAACTCAGTAGCGCAGGGACCATTATGGTAAATGGGAGGTGATTTCAACAAGGAAGGTTGGAAGGGAAGTAAGAAGTTTGATGAGGTCGTTGGTAAGATATCCGTGGGGTGGGTGAAAACATGTCTAGTACCAAAGGAAGGGATGATCAAGGACTTGCTGGCGAGGCTTGGAGTGGGTCTTAGTCCCTGGGAAGGGAAAAGATTGTTGCGGCTAATAACTCCATCTAACCTCTCTAGCAGTAAAGAGTAATGGAGTTGATACTACTACTACTACTACTACAATACTACGACTATACCCTCCTACGACTACTACGATATACACTATAACTCTACACTAACTACTTACCACTACTACTACTACCTCTATATAATATATATCCACTAATACTTACTACCACTATACTACTACCAACTACTACTACTACTTTCTACTATACTACTATATGCTGCTGCTGCTGCTACACGACTACAGTAGATACGCATTAGAAGGTATTAGGAGGATTGAGAGACATCAGGAAGTTCGTCCCAGACCCGCATACAAAGACGACCCCATGCTGGAATGGCAGACCGGGTAGATTGTTCAGATAGTGTCCACTGAGGAGGAGAAATGGCTAACGAAACAAGTGGGAAGTAACATAGATATCGGGAGGCCCCCTTCTGTTCAGCTTATTACCGACAGATATTTGTTTTTTGTCAGTTATTGAGGGACGTGTTTTTGCTGTAACTGACATGGCACCGTCATAGTCCCCAGTCATGGGCATCTTGGATGATAGGAAAAGAATGGAAGGAGGACGTACAGCTCCTGAGGTGATGGTAGACCTGTGGTAAAGGATACCATATCTTCGAGGTGGGTGGAGGCAAGCTTAGAGCGTTCAGTGGGTGCATTTCACCGACATAGGAGGACAGGGGGGCATATAGCACGGGGTGGGTGAAGGCACGCATGAAGCTTACTATGGCTACGATATATCGACGTAGGAGGGTTGCAGGTGGGTCGAAGTGGGTCCAGGGACCAAGTAGGTACTCGTCCTGGTAGAAAGTACAGAATTAAAGGCATTAGTGTAATACTGTGTAAGGCCAAGGTACTTTAAAACACACGGTGTGTACATGCAGTTTCAGAGTACGTTCAGAAGCAAGATTGACAATGTCTTGAATGCACTGGCGAGAAGTATGGAAGCCTCCACACAGCGCAGTAGTTATAAAACGTGTCCAGTTTAATGGAAGTGTTCCACAGAGATTAGATGATACCGCGTGGAAAAGTGTTGCAGCATTTGTAGGAGCGAATGATCCAAAAGAAACAACAGTACGAAGTTTAGATGAAGGTGATTACTTTCGGAATTAATAGCCCCAAGATGGAGTACGTCATTTGCAGGGGGAGGAGGATGGGACAGTGAGGGGTGCGTGTGGTCACTTGAAGATGGCCCGAGGTGGGGGAATCATTTACTGGAGGGTTTGGGCGAGTTGGGGTTGGTTCTCGGGAACAGAGGCGACTGTGAGACAGGGCTAATGGAAGACAGACGTCAGTCAGGGGACTAGAGAGAGACGTGGTGGTAAAGGGGACTTAGCGGGAGGCTGTGATGGTTAGGGGACTGAAGGGAGACTGTTGAGGGTCAGGGGAATGAGGGAGACTGGTAATAGCAAGGGGGATTAAGGGAGACTGCTGACAGACAGAGGACTGAGGGAAGACTGCTGACAAATAGAGGACTGAGGGGAGACTGCTGACGGACATAGGACTGAGGGGAGATTGCTGACGGACGTAGGACTGAGGAGAGACTGCTGACGGTCAGGCAACTGAAGTGAGACTGCTGAAGGGGAGATTGCTGACGGACGTAGGACTGAGGAGAGACTGCTGACGGTCAGGCAACTGAAGTGAGACTGCTGACGTTAAGTGGACTGGAGGGCGAGGGGGTGGGGACTGCTGACGGTAAGTGGACTGGAGGGCGAGGGGGTGGGGACTGCTGACGGTAAGTGGACTGGGAGGGGAGACCACTGATAGCATGGGGACTGAGAGGAGTCTAGCGAGGGCGAATGGGGGCTCTTGTAGAAACAGCCTGACCAAACCCTATCGCCGTATTATTGTCGATGAGTCGACTTGTTATGTATTTCCACCACCGCCATATTCCAGAATTCCTCATACGAACAATTGTGGTTTGTTGAAACTCGCTCCGGGAGAACAACACTCCGTGCCGGAATGAGGTGAGTGCGTGTGGCATGCCGGGTCCCCCTGGGCGTGGTGGCCAGACTAGGGTGTGTGTGTGTGTGTGTGTGTGTGTGTGTGTGTGTGTGTTTAGGGTGCGGAGGGAGAGGGATGGGGCGTAAGGGAGCGTTAGAACATTGCTTTGTTTTTCCCCCCCTCGTCTCTTGAGGGAGGTAATAAGAGGGCTTCAAGGGTCGTCGGTAATTCAACAAAGATTTTTGGATTAGATTCTGAGTTTTATGCTAATTGTAATTTACGGTGAGGTAGTTTATTATGTATATTGCTCCGTTACTTAGGCTTATTGCACGTTCCACGGACATAACGTAAATTGGTGAAATTTAAGGAACAAAAACTGATATTTGTGTGAAATGCCTTTTCTTAGCCACCTAACTTAATTGGAACTTCCCCTTAGCACTGTAGCTGTAACTAAGATCTGCCCTTTGATGCCCTAGCTGGAACTAAGATATGTCCTTGGCTTCCCAGCTAGAACTGAGGATCTTCCCTTGGCTAACTAGCTGGAACTAAGACCTCTCCTTGGATACCAAGCTGGTACTAATATTCCTTTGGCTGCCTAGCTGGAACTGAGACTTTTCCTTGACTGCTTAGCTGGGACTGAGTTCTTTCCTTCACTGCCAAACTGGTAGTAAGATCTTCCCATGGCCAAATAGCTGGAACTAAGACCTTCCATTGCCTTACCTTGTTGGAACTAAGAATTTCCCTTGGCTGCCAAGCTGCAACTAAAACCTTAACGAAGCTACCAAGCGAGATTTAAGACCTTCCTTTGGCTTTTTTGAAAGTATGCTTTGAACTAAGACCTTCGCTTAGCAACCCATTTGGAACTAAGAACTTCCAGTTATTGGTTAGTGTGCGAGAATGTCGTCTTTTTTTTCTACTAGGAATGTTAAGGTGGCGGATAATAACTAGATGAGGTCAGGTCTTTAAGGCTTTTAGGGAGTGTTGACAACTCACCCAAGAGGAACCTTTTCGAAGGCCGTCTTAAGGAAATGTGTCAAGGGCTTCGAGTGGTGTACCTTTGGCTGGCTTCACCGGCGTTGTAGGACGCCCAGTGGAGCGGACAGAGACAAGCCTGGCGACTGGCTTTGATTTTTGCCGCAAGACCGGCTGATATGTTGGGCACTCCTAACCGTCCAGTGGGTGATGGGGCAGAAGAGGATACAGAGTGCACGAAAGATCTTAGATATGTCAGATGGTTGATGACTCAGAGGTCGGGGATGGAAGACTGTGGGAGAAGCGCTTTAATGATGGGAGAAACTCGCTGAGTATGTGGAGTTTGTTAAAGCTTCTTACAGGATTTGCTCGGAATTATTACGTAGTAAAAGATGGATTAGTACGTTCGCTTCGAGTAGCACGGCGCTACAGCCTTTAAATGTAGCGCGACGGTAAAACCTTCGTAGAATGCGATGTTACTGCTGGTTATGATTGCCTGTCGGTCTTCTTCAACCCACTGGGCATGACGGTACGATCCTTGAACACGACAATGTGACCCGTGGGTGTGAAGTACCTGGCCCTATGTCAAATCTAACCCTTTAAACCCCCAAGAGTCGGCTCAAGGATCGTACCGTGGTGCTCAAGGACTGCACCATCGTGCTTGAGAGGGGGCTTTAAGGAGGATGTCCTGCCACTTGGCGCATCTAGCTGGAAATGCCCACTTGAGTCTTAGCGGAAGCATATAGCTAGGTTATACGATTCATTACTGGACTCCAGACTCCTCTTGCATAAGGGTACACCACGAATGAAGAAGGATCGCCTTTTTTTGAGACCGCAGTATTGCCTGTTGACGAAAGATATTACGTTCTTGTCAAAGAACTTCTCTCTTCAAGGTAGCCTCTGCTGTTGGGTGTAGCGCAGCCATGGGCTGCAGGAGCCCATGGAAAAAGGGTCCTGGAGTAACATCAGGACCCTGTCAGAAAGGGATCCTTGGATTATTATGATAAGTAAGTGAATACCAGGTGTGTGTTGTGGTTGAGGATGGTGTGAATGGTAGGAGCCAGAGGTATTGCTGGTGACCACCACCTCAGACCGTGGGTACAACACGCACGTAGATACTCCCTTGCTTACTGATTGCCTGAGAACAGCTACGAACCGCTGACCATGACATGGAAAGGAGAATAAGATCTGCACACGATGACGTAAGCAAAGCAAGAATAGGCAAGAGACGCTTACATTGACCTCACAAGAACAGCCCAAAACACCACTGACGAGGATGTAATAAGAATAGTCATGAAGTGGTAACGATCATCCCACAAGAGCAGCTAAGAACCCTTGACCTTTTGTCTTAAGGGCTTGAAAAACGCAATGTCATGTCCTAAGGCATAAGAGGAATATCCTGAGGCATTTTACGATATTTATGATCATATTTTAGGGTCTAAGGGATGATTGGACACACGTGAGTTGTTGTATGAATGCTGTCATGAATATCATATTGATAATACCTGCACATTGCGGTACGTGCCATTTGTTGGAGGTTGAGAATTGGGCTGTGAAGCCCAGTAGTTGGAGGTTGAGAATAACTAAGACTGAAGCCTTCCAGCTGTTTGAAGGCAGAGAATGATACTCGAGCCTAACAGCAGTTAGTTGGAGGTAGAGAATTACACCGTAAAGCCATCCAGGGGCAGGAGGTAAAGCGTTGTGCTGAAGCATACCCGCTGTTGGAGGAAGAGAATTATACTGTGAAGGCTTCCAGCTATTGAAGGTAGAGAATGGTATTGAGGCCTACGGGCAGTTGGGGGTAGAGAATGGCACTGTGTTGCCATCCATCTGCTGGGGGTTGAGAATGATACTAAAGTCTACCAACCAATGGAGGTAGATGATTATTACTGTAAGGCCTTCCAACAGTTTGAAGTTGCGAAAGACTCTGAAGTCTACCGTAAGTTGGAGGTTGAGAAAGGTACCGCGAATCGTACCGTCAGTCATTTAGGAGTTGAGGAAAAGTGTGAAAATTCCACCCATCATCTCGAGGTAAAGAAGGAGGAACTCACCAGCATTTAAGAGGAACACCAACAGTTTGAGGTTGCGACTGATTCTGAAGTCCACCGTAAGTTGGAGGATGAGAAAGGTACTGCGAATCGTACCGTCAGTCATTTAGGAGTTGAGGAAAAGTGTGAAAATTCCACCCATCATCTCGAGGTAAAGAAGGAAAAACTCACCAGCATTTAAGAGGAACACCATAAAGCTCTTGGAAGTATCAACCCCCCCAGAGGTAGAGAGTGACTCCATGGTACATGGCTCTCTCTCGAAGGCCGATAGGGACGTTGCGAAGCCCACCATCCGTTGAAGAGGAGGAAAAAACCTGCCGTGTATGCAGGTTGTAACTCTGTTAGCGTAGTTCTTGGAAACGGCTCGGGCGGGCGGATGTGTCAGCCGGAGGCACAGGAGGCGGCGAGGCGGCGGAACACGGAGAAGTTCTGTAAATAACCAAAAACCCTGATGGATTCCGTCAAGGAGTCCTGCCACGTTCCTGGAGGAGGATCCCTTTTTACCCTGCAGAGTAGGGGGAGGGATACGCCGCCGTCACGTCCACCACCGTGCGTCACACGTGCTGCGTCACGTTCACCAAGCTTCACAAACCGCTGACCGTCACAAACCACAGCTTTTACAACCCTCAGGCCCTCTTTCGAGTGTGGTCGAGGAGAATGGGAGAGTCTAGTTGTGGGTGTGTTTGGTGGGTTCTCCCTGATTATGGTGTAGATGTAAAGAAAGGGCGAGTGGTATATATATATATATAAAAAAAAGAAAGAAAGAAAACGGCAAATTAAGGAGGGAATCAGCAAGAAGTGCAAGAGATAAACGACAAAAAAAAGAAAGAATGATAGGAAACAAAGTACGAAGAGTGGGAACAGTTGAAATAAAAGATAATAAAGATGTGTGTGACCTCGTAACTAACAGATCAGCAGAACATATTGTACACCTGGCATTTTCCAGCTCTACCAAGTTCAAAATAAAAAAAGAAAAAACCTCGCTGTTCGTTAAGGAATTACATTTGGTATTATTTTTGCCGTCCCTCGTTTTCATGTATGACATAAACATAAATAACGAGCCACAGTTTCGTACCGTCCTTTTTTTTTTTTTTTTTTTGTAATTAACGCCAGGGCGGATGATGGAGATCTCGTGAGTCGCGGACGGAGGAACTGTAGCCATAAGCAGTCTTAACGGTGAAAGTGAGAGAAAGGAAAATAAACAGGGGTTTGATAAGGGACGGCGAAGAAATTTATTGAAGGTTGAGAGAGAATGGGTAACTGGAGAAGACGGAGTGAGAGGGAGGGTATAATAAGTGGGTACGCGAAACGTAATATGCAAGACGAAATTAGAGAGACGGACACGGATAGACGGACGAGACCAAAACGAATTGTGAGGCAGGAGTAAAATGGTGAGGAAACGTGATACTGTCCTCGCTCCCTCTCTCCTCTGGCGTGGGCGTTGCGGGCGGCGGTGCAGGTGGTAGTGGGTGGATGGTTGCCTGCGGTTGTGGTTAGAGAGGGTGCGGATGAAGCGAGGAAGGTGTGGATGTCGTTGACCTGAGGGTGGAGGCTGTGGCGGGTGGGAGTGTCGATAAAAGTCGAGGTTGACCTTGGCTGCAGGATGTGGTGGGTGTGAGTGAATACGAAGGTCGAGGTTGATCTTGGCTGTGGTGGATGGAGGTGTATATGAAGGTCGAGGTTGACCTTGGCTTTAGGCTGTAGTAGGTGGGAGTGCAGGTGAAGGTTGAGGTTGACCTTGGCTTTAGGCTGTAGCAGGTGGGAGTGCAGGTGAAGGTTGAGGTTGACCATGGGCTGGAGGCTGTGGAGGGTGGGAGTGTTGACGGAGGGTCGAGATTATGGTCATCGTGGTTTGATTCGGTGGACGTTGTAAGGCATAATGGAGTTTTGTCTACGCATGGAGGTTGGAGTTTGAGATCGATGGAGGTTTGAGATAGATGGAGGTAGTAATAATTTTGGAGCTTCTAGTACATGGAGATAGATCTAGGTACAGTAGTTTGGGTAGATGTAGGTGATGTGATTGGAGATGAAGGTCTTGGTAAAAATTGCATCTTGCGACGGAAGTTGTAGTGGTGTGTATTCTCGAGAGGAGGAGGAGGCCATGATAAAAGGGGGGTGGAGGGGTGGGGGGAACCATAGACTTAAGAAATTGGTGGGTAAAGGAAGAAGTGATGGTGCAGGAAGGGCTAACGGTGAGCAGTGGTGTCGTAACTCAGAGAGAGAGAGAGAGAGAGAGAGAGAGAGAGAGAGAGAGAGAGAGAGAGAGAGAGAGAGAGAGAGAGAGTAGGCAGGTATAAGGTAAAAGGGACGAAACTGTGGCCATAGCTCTGCATTACTGTCAGCCAGGAGAGAGAAAAAAACCCACTCGTGGACTGAAGTGTGTGTGTGTGTGTGTGTGTGTGTGTAGGTTTTCATTGTAGGGTTATGTGTGTATCTTCTTGGCAGGACATTCGTTACCTTACTATAGTGGTGGTAATGGTGAGCGCTCCTGTTACCTGATGAACATGAAACGGACCGTTTCGCACGCGGGTAAAAGTTGACTGAAGAGGCACGAAAGGAAAGCACATCAAGAGGAGGTAGGTGAAGTAAAAAAAAAAAAGGCAACGTAACAAACGCACGGACGGACTGCCATCGGGAACATAACCGGAGTGGATGATGTAGAGGTGATGTGAAAGTCGGTTGGTGTGAGGCAACGCGCATGAATGTTGGTGGGCTCAGAGGGAAGGAGAGTTAATGATCACGTGTCTGCTTGACTGGGGAGGGTTTTCTTTTTTGTTACCAGTCTGGATGAAGCCCCTCTGTACGGAGACTAGATACGGTGTATGTTGATACTGTAGAGGTGGTTTACACACACGCACACACACACACACACACACATATATATATATATATATATATATATATATATATATATATATATATATATATATATATATATATATAATGTGTGTGTTGTGTTTGTGTGTGTGTGTACTAATATTGCACCAGGCCCACCCTTTTCCAGGAGCTCTTGCGGTTCCAGTGTTGCGCTGCTTCCAGTAACAGGGAATCCTTTGGAGTGAGAAGTTCTTCGACGTGACTGTTTCCTTTACTTGGTAAACAATGATACAGCCTCCCCGAGAGTGACATTTTTACTCGGTGTAAACACAGACAGTCTGAGTCCGGTAGCACACACACACACACACACACACATATATATATATATATATATATATATATATATATATATATATATATATATATATATATATATATATTTATATATATATATATATATATATATATATATATATATATATATATATATATATATATATATATATATACAGGTAAATTTTGTATCGTCTCAATTTGAGAATGATAATATTATGATGTCTGAAGAGCTCATACCTGAGGGATTACCTTTGCTGTTCCCAGTGTAAAATAGCTGGGTGTGTGTGTGTCCCGGTGTTGTTAGTGAACGAAAAAAAAAAAGAAGGTAGGTGTTATTACGTAAAGTAACAGTGCTGTATGGGATCTCCACACGCACTCCGCACCGTAACACATTTACTTAATGCCTTTTTTGAGTTAATATTGCACTGCGTATGAGGGTTCGGTCAGCTCGTGGTAATGCGTAGCGTTACTGAAGCCAGTGGCGATGGCAACGTGAACTGAGGCGTCGACTCATATGACCTCCCATCCCCTCCCCACCCTGCCTCCACTTCCCTTGCTGCTGTGGGCCTGGCAGTTGACAACGCGTGTTGATATGTTCGATTTTATTTTAATGTTTTCAGCCACTGATGGCCCAACCTAATCGCATATACATTACCTGAATTCCCTCTGGTTTTTGATATGAGCTTTTTGGATGGAAAGTAGATCAGTGTCGCGAGCATGACAGTAATTCCCCCCAACATGGAGAACACTGTCAATTACCGCGCGCAACATTTGAAAATCGCGCCCAGATTTTCCCCTCCCTTTCCCCTTACCGCTTCCCTCGAATCGCTCGGTTAATGCAGCACCACATTAGCATTGATTTATTTATATCATTATTTTCTTTTATACGTGATCGCCATTCCCCTTGAAAGCTGGATAAGCGCCAGGAATAGACGAAGAAAGGCCACATTCCCTCCTATTCAGTCTATGCTGTCGTGTGTGACGCATCGAAACCACAGCCCCCTCCATCGACAACCAGCCACCCCCAACACCCCGGCCACTGTCCACTGACTATTATTATTATTTTTTTTTTTTTTTTTTTTTCATACTATTCGCCATTTCCCGCGATAGCGAGGTAGCGTTAAGAACAGAGGACTGGGCCTTTGAGGGAATATCCTCACCTGGCCCCCTTCTCTGTTCCTTCTTTTGGAAAATTAAAAAAAAACGAGAGGGGAGGATTTCCAGCCCCCCGCTCCCTTCCCTTTTAGTCGCCTTCTACGACACGCAGGGAATACGTGGGAAGTATTCTTTCTCCCCTATCCCCAGGGGATTATCATTATTATTATTATCATTAGCATTACTATTATTATTAACTGGCACTACATGCAGACTATACGGGACATCATTTCTTCATGTCTGCGGACAGTCTGTTGTCGGCACGATAACTCAAGAATAAGTAATGATAGAAACTTCATACTTACATAATAGGTACCCTCTGCCCAGGGGACGAACTGATTAGATTCTGGGACACGTACTTGCATAAATTTGCATAATATGTAAGAAAACATTTTTTTGCAAGTACAATAACTTAATTGTGCTGAATGAAGGGAAATCAGACATGTAGCTTTTAAACATATTATTGGGTCAAGAAATATTATGACTTACATTTTGTGTATAAATTAATGAAGTCAGTATTTTTCTTCGTATATACCTCACGGCAAGACAGCAGGTAACGCTGGGGCATCTTGTTCTTATCAAATTATTAGGGATCAAGGTCAGAGGCCAGTCTATTATACCCATTTTTTTTTTCATTAGGTTCGTACAAATGTTCTTAAAGGTTTAAGCTTTTTAAATTGAATTCTGCTCTGTACATCCTTTTCCTAATACTTGTTAGTGGTTTACATATTTGATAGTGATGAGAGTGTTGGTTCCTTTTTTTCTTCTTTCTTTAGAAATTGTATTGCCTTGCGAAGTAAGGGTAACCAGAAGTTGCTTCACATTGTTGTAGAATAGTAAGGTCTCTTCCCACTTTCTCATGTATTTCTTCAAATAATGGAGGAGACATTAAACCATATAGAGACTAAAGTAACATATATATATATATATATATATATATATATATATATATATATATATATATATATATATATTTTTTTTTTTTTTTTTTTTTCATACTATTCGCCATTTCCCGCATTAGCGAGGTAGCGGTATATATATATATATATATATATATATATATATATATATATATATATATATATATATATAAAGCCAGCTTACAATTGTGTTCCCATGTTTTTCAAAGTAAGATTAGTTAGGTAGTTCTTGCGATGCTGGCGGGCCCGTCGTCACACACCAAGAGAATGTATTCGGACAATCACATTTGACAGCATGGCTGTTAGCGCGGCGACGCCTGACAGGCGCAAATATTATTATTCTATTGTCTTTCAATATTGTAGATATATTTTATTTTCTTGTCAGAAATTACGGTTGATATAGAGAAGGCTCAAGCGATGCAGAACCTGTGACTGAATCTCTATGCTTGAACAGTTTGATGCTGGTATGTTTGTTTGGTGGATTTAAGCTTAGGAGGCCTCAGGTGACAGGTATACGTGGTACGTTCCTCTGACTTTAGTACTCACAATTTACACCCTGAGCTGCCCTTCTGCGGCGCAAGTTGCTACACGTGTGATCGATGTGTCGACCCCAAGTTATATAGAACAAATCTCTGTTGTCTCTTGATTGTTAGACACAATTTGTAGACGTTAATTCCGCCCACACACACTCGTAGGTTGCAGATAACTAAGTCTAGCATGAATCAGTCAACGCGAACCCATTGATGGTGTTAAATTGAATTCAAGACCAGACTTTTAAAAGAAGCATTAAGATGGGGCCAAAGAAACAAGGAGGACTTTCCTGTCAGTCTCCCGCTGCCAGGTCGAGCTTTGGAAGAAGTAGAGACGAGCCTCCAGAATCGCCATAAGTTTCCCAGCGAACAAAGTTACGGGAAATTAGATTTTACTCCATGACCGAGAAAGCTTATTTGCTCACCTGCTCACGGTTCTATTTTCCTCCGTCTCGCTGCTCTTCCCCCCCGCAGCTGTCCGTTCCAAGGCAGTTTGGGCAACGTCGGGAGCCGGCCATTCCCAAAACTTGTTAGGGTAATCTTTTTCGTTCATCCGGTCTTTGCCCTCAGCCACCTGCGCTCTCTGCAGGCGTCCAGCTTGGGAGCCCACCGTCCAGAGACTTGGGAGGCCGCAGGCGGTCATGAGCCTTCTTGCTGGTTGGCTTTGGGGATCTCGTGGACTTAGCCTGTGATTGCAGTGTCGGTAATTTTAAGAACCTTCGGTACGTAAACCCTCATGAGCCATATTCTTGTAGTGATCTTTGTTCTTTAGGATTAATTAGAGGCTTTTTGGTGTCCGTGTTTGTTTTTTTTTTTTAATATCGGCTTCTTGCGGCCACGTTTGCATTTTAGCATGATTTTTAATTGATTCTCAGATGCGTTTAGCGTCATTCTAGGTGTTTCTAGGTGCCTTTTAGTGTCTTTTTGGGCTTCGCGGAAGGGTAAAGCTAAAATAATAAAGGTACGTCTTTGGTCCCATGTGATGACATCTCCTTGGTGGTCCTCTGCTCTCGCGAGTCCCTTTCGGTACTTTTGGTTGACAGTAGTGAGACTTTGGAGCCATTTTGCAGACCTTTTTTCTGTCATGTGCCACCTTTCTCTAACCGTGAAACATTACAGGGGCTATTTACTTCCGTAGCAAGGTTACATGACGCTCATTTTGGCCTTACATGACCGTTTTAGGGTTGTTTTAAGGAAGTATGGAAGTTTTCTTATGATAGCTTAATTGATAGAGGTTCAGTAAGGCTCGGTTTCTTATGTCAAGGTTTACCTTTATGTTCATTCTCTCTCTCTCTCTCTCTCTCTCTCTCTCTCTCTCTCTCTCTCTCTCTCTCTCTCTCTCTCATTAACCCCGTTTTCAGTTAGATACTTGTGACTCCAACTGGCATTGTACTCTCTCTCCCCTCTCGCGCTTGTATCCCGTAACAGGGGTAAGTGGAAGCAGCATTAGTGCCGATACATCGCTACCTTTTGTTCCTCCCCTGAGGGTGCGAGTCTCGCGTTGTAGGTAAGCCCCGGGGGATTGGCTCTTGTACGTGAAGCTAAGAGATGTATGCGGAGTGGGGACGGACAGGCAGCTAGCTGCCTTGAGCCGGGCCTGTGTTGCACTGCGGTCTTTTGGCGGGAATTCTTTATGTTTTTCAGAACTCGTCCGGGAGCCTGATATGTACCCCCTTACCCTGCAGCTCATTAGCCATGCCTGGGATTTTGCATTCAGCGTATTTGGTATCTGTGTGAGTTATTAATTTTTCAGAGGGCCGAGTCTCTGTTGGCAATCAGATTGAAAACCTGAAAAAAAAAAGTATGCTCCATATTCATCTTTATTTTATTTTTACCTAAAGTGTCTTTTGGGTTGTGTAGTGTGTGGAAGCACATTCTTTTTACATCGTTTCTCAGCTTCATTGAACAGTAACGACTGGTAATGATCTCCTTCTACAAATGTAGGGAAAAACCAATGGTATAATTAGAAGTTGGATGTGGGGGGCAGAGAGAGGGAGGGAGAGAGGGAGAGGTAAGACGAAGGTGTGCGGTGCGTGCGGTTGGCGTGTGCGGCCAGTGGTTAGGAGGAGTGACTGACTGGGTGGGTTTTGGGCTAGGCTGAGGCTCTCCTCGCTAGATATCCGCACTGCTCTCTGTGGCAAGCAGGAGCTGCGGAACCCTTTCGAAAGTCTTGGCTTGGTCATCGTGTTCTCCTTGTCCTACATGTGTCTTGTGTCCTCCCTTTCTTTTTTTTTTTTAAGGGAGGGCGTTTCCTTCATTTACATTTTTTTTTCTCGTATCACTTTTTTTTTTTCCTCGTCGCATGTAATTATCTTTTATTTCATTTCCTGTAGGTAGCAGCTGTTGTCTCCGTCTTCTAACATTCGTCCCCTGTACTTGTTTACTGGGTTTTGTGCTCTGTTGCGTTTCCTTGGTTGAGTGTAGTTGGCTTGGTGTTTCGAGGGGACCATATTGAATATTTAGACAGCCAGGTGTTATTGGGTCTCTGGTGACTGTTCATGCTTCTGGTTGCTGTGTTTACATTGCATATTTCTCTTCGTCGGGTTTCGACCAATTTCATGACTATGTTATAAAGCTGCATTAAATCTGAGCCTCTTGTCATTCGTTTATGTTCGCTTAAGTAATTGCAAGAAATCGGAGGAAAATGGGACAAATGCTATCAAACCAAGTGCTGGACGTATTTCCAGAAGAGCATTATGAGTTGAAGTTGAAGAATTTGAATACCATCTTGAATACCATCTTTTTAAAGATGTTTGTTAAATGAGAAATAATCAGAAAAGAGATGGAAATGGGATGGATATATTTCTTCGTCTCCTCAATTCTCCAGCCATATCACTTTTACTCCAACGATCCTTTCTCTCCGCTGTGAGGTTGCTGCGCTCCTCATTCTACTGTTGCTGTTTCTCCACTGTGCTCTGAAGCTTTCTTTGTGTGTGTCCCAGCCACCTAAGGTTCAGACCCTCTGGCACTTGACTGGCTTCGGCCTCCCATCGTTTCTTTGTCATGACCAACCACACGAGGATCGGCCGTTGTGAGTCCTCCTCTGCTTTAACTACAGAAACGTGGAATTCTCTTCCTTCAGTCGTTTATTCTCTCGTTTTCCAATAACCGTCATACCCAGTAAGAGTTAGGTGTACAGAAGTCCGAGGAGCTCTGATAGATGCCTTATTCTGATAGTCATATGTTCCTTTTCTCGTGGCTTGGCTGTGAGTGGGGCACGTTTTTTGCCGTGATTGGCTAATTGGTTATGAGTGGGGCACGTTTTTTGCCGTGATTGGTTATAAGTGGGGCACGTTTTTTGCCGTGATTGGCTATGAGTGGGGCACGTTTTTGCCTTGACTATCTATGACTGGGGCTAGTTTTTTGCCAGTGCCTTATTGGTTACTGTACGAAAGAGTGAAACCAGTGTTCCTGTTCAATTTAAGTTCCATTCATCATGTATCTACTCAAGAGTACCATGCTGTTTTTTTTCCGGATAAAGATATCCTGTAGGTGTTGTCGCTGTAACGGACATCCGTATGTAGACAAAGGCACAAAGGATGGAAGAAGAAGAAGAAGAACTCATTTTGACGAATACATACACGACTTATAACCTGATTAGAGAATGATCCGCCATTGGAGGGCTGTAGAGGACAGCATTATGAATGTATTGACCTTGCAACTTGTACTTCGTCTGGAAGATTGACGGCATTAGATACATGAACTAAGAGATACAGGGACAAGCCACAATACACGTCAGGCTACTTTCTAAAAACAAAACTACCGCCGGAAATTCCGTGGCGTCTTTCTTTTGAGTATCACCCTTGAGGTCGACAGCACGACCTTCTAAAAGCCCGACGATACAACCACTGAGTATGATGGCCCGAGTTTAGGTCAAAGGCTAGACCGTCATGCTTAATTTTAAGTGCCGTCTTGGTCAAGGGTTATATACCGTCGTTCTCAAGGATGGTGTTGTGTTCTTAGGGTTAGAAAAAAAAAATCCAAAGGCTTTGGTGAACGAAATCTCTCAAATAGATGGCGGTTAGGTATAAAGTATAGTCTGTTTAGCTGTGATAGAAAACGATGTGAATTGTAAGCGTTGAGAAAACGGCGCGTAAAAAAGATCCATTTGCAACGAACTGTTGACTTTATTCAAACTGTGACATCCAGTGCATTTGTTTGTTTAAAGCTGTATGGCGTGTGGAGCGAGTACATTTGAGGGTCATGCTCCTCTGTTAATACTCGTCAGCGATTCCCTGATGGAGTTGTATAGACACATAAGACTGCAGTATAAAACAAGTGAAAAATATTGCTGTCTTAAGCACAGTAGTAGAGAACGATGTCAGAATTCAAGACACCTTAGACTGTTCAAGAGCTTGACCCGCTGATGAGACTCATGGCGAACCAGTCGATTGGAAAAGAAGAACATACGGGATAGGTATCATTACAGTGTGTGTGTGTGTGTGTGTGTGTGTGTGTGTGTGTGTGTAATCATCCAATCTACAGTAGTTTACATAGGCTCTCAGGCTGCAACTCCAAATAGCCTGACCGACGAGAGGCAAAGTTGTGCATTTTCGTCCCACACCTTGGAGGAAGAGACGAGCTACTTCCCACATCAGTGTGAGAGATACGGTTCCTGGCTGGCGGTCTATTGCATCAGAACAGGAAGCTAGAGTTTGGTAGGGTGTGCAGGATCAGACTCGGGTGCGAGTCTCCGGGCGAGACAGCGTACTGGTTGTGTGTGTTGAGGGTTGTCTTGATGTGTGGCGGCGACTGTTGCCTCTGTAGGGGTATGCAGGTTGAGGGTGTGTGCGCTGTGTGTGTATTCGGAGGTATAGGTGGGCGTGGCTATGGATGTAGGTCACTGTCTGCCCTGGAAGTTGTGATTAAGGAACTTGCTGTCTGCAGGGGTGAAGGATGTGTGTGTGTGTGGTTTAGATGATTGCCTCCGTAGGAAGTTGGGGGTTGCCGGGGCCCGCTTTGTGTGAAGGTGAAGGTGGGTTTAGTTGACCCCCCTTGGAGATTCTGTTTTAAGTGTGGTATCTCCTATTTACGAAGTCGTAGATGACGTTAGACCGTGAGTGGGTAAAGATGGGTGTGGCTGTGGGTGTCGATGTGTATCTCAGGTGGTGCAAGACGAGGCTGAGGGTGGTGTTAGGTGTGGGTGTTGATGGCTGTCTCTTCCAGTGCAGGAAGGCAGAGTTGCGAAGTCTCCCGAGTATGGCCTTGAGGATCGATGTGTAGGTCGCCGCACTGCATCGGATGGATGCTGAGTGTCTTTTGTTGTCTGTGTGCATGTTGTGTGGTGCGTTTTTAACTCTAAGCAGAGTTTTGAGGAAAACCTTTTGATTGGGTAATTGGCTTGTATTGCGGAAGAAGATGAGGTGTCTGGCAGTGAACTAGCTGTGGGTGTCGAGTCTTTTCCTCATCAATGTGGGTTGCTGTACCTCTTTGTCATGAATGTCTTCCAGAACATATTCACTGTTTAATAACGGTCAGTTCTTTCCAAGAATAACCTAACAGAGGAAAGTTTCGTCGTTGTATAGTGATTCATTCACGACCACCGCTAATCCTTTTTGTTCATTAATAGCGTTAGTTTTGTAACAGTGACACGGTTCGACTGAAAATATTGGTGCCACTTGTGTAAGGCAGGCGAGGTTTGGGGATGTAAGCCACACTGATCCTCAAAGACGCCATGTGATGCCTTGTTTGGCTTCTCTAGCGTCTTATGTCCCGTGGTGTTTTATGCACGACAGTTGTACGATTTTCTGGTTTCACGCTGGACTGTGACGCTCCTAGATGAGCTAACGTCTTCAGTATTACGTTAAGATCCTTGAGCACGACGACATGACCCAGCGAGCACGACGGTACTACTCACTGGTATGCTGACCTGGCCTTTGAGCCAGAGGCAAGGCCATTATACGTAAAGAGTCTTACCGGTGTGGACAGAGATCGTACCGTCGTACTCAGGGGTCCTACCTTCTTGCTCAGTGCGTTTGAGATGTATTCATTTCATGATGTATACTTTTGTCCACGATGCAGGGCGAAATTAGCACAACCTACCGTGCTGATGCCACAATTGTGACCGCAGATATGAAGATTGTAGAGTGGCATGACCCTCCATACCGGCGACACGAAGATTGCCTCCGGGTCATTGTAAAATGGCATTGTAGTTTGGATTCTCCAACGAGAATAGGATGTCTTCAATTTATTCCAGACCTCAACATCGCTTGGCTGACGCTTTCGTGTGATGCTGTTGACTTCTGGCTCCTGCTGCATCAAGGTTTCCAAGATCCTTTCCCAACTTTGCTCTTTTTATGCCACGTCTTACCCATACGAAGTCCAGGTGCTTCACCCTCTGGAATCCTGCCCTTCATCACCTTCGCGGTTTAGATACGGATCTTTCCCTATACGGCTTCCACCCTACTGTTGAGATGCACATCGCTCCATGGCTTCCGATACATTTAAGATTCACATCTTTGCTCAGTGGCTTCCAGTTAGTTTCAGACACACACACCTCCCCTACATGGCTACGTAGCATCGCCTGACGTGGTAGTGATCGAGGATTCCCTCTCTGTACCCGTTGGAACTTGAGTACCAGTGTAGCTACTTCAACTTGACCGTCAGTGAGGCGGCGTGATGACCTGCTCCTGCCGAGCGTACCTTTTTGATCACCTCGAAGCAGATTACCTCATATTTTCCTTAATCTTACGTTGCACTGGTGTCTAGGGTTGTCTTTCTTCACGCGCTGCTCTGTTTGCGACGAAAGTCCCTCAGTGAGGGCCTGGTCTGCTAACCTGCTAGTTACTACAAGTCTTACGTGTATGACGGGTTATTTATGTTTAGTACAAGGGTTTTCCACTGTTTTTTTCCCATGTATTTGCCTGTAGAATGTTTACCATAGTTCTGCCTCTGACGTCTGTGGTATTTTACCTTATGATTCTGACAGCACTAATGTTCTTCAGTGGATTCAACTTGAACTTTGTAAGGTCTGTCATCCAGAAAGGGATTGTCCTCGCGTAGGTTAAGGACCAGTCTTTCAGTATTTTCCAATACGTATATACTCTGATGTATCGTGTGTCTTAAATGTACGTTCCTGTAATTCAGATGGAGAATATTTGGATTTTTCTTTTTATGTATTCCTTAGGTCGCCCAGTATGATTGGTGATGTTTAGCGCACGGCAATATTCCAATTGGGAGGGAACAAGTGCTTGGAATGGGGTCGTCATTGCCCTTCACGTAGTTTTGTTGGGAGAAATCATGAACGGCCAAGGTGTTAGCACCAGCACCGGAGAGTAGAAAGTTGTGGTCTCCTGAGTTGTAAGACTGTCCATCATTATTCGTAGGTCCACGGCGGATCTCTCTCTCTCTCTCTCTCTCTCTCTCTCTCTCTCTCTCTCTCTCTCTCTCTCTCTCTCTCTCTCTCTCTCTCTCGCATCATGACGCGTGGTAAATCTAGGTGGTGTGATGATGACGGATAACCACACCTTTGGAGAGCATAACAAGTGGGTTTTTATATATTGGTGCACATCCTACCATGTTCATCAGTCAGCAGCGTTCGCATCGATCGCCTCTCAGAAGGGGAATGAACCCACTGTATCATATTTTTCTCTCTCTACTTTTGCTGCCGGGAGCAAAAAGAAAAAAAGAAACAAAAAAAAAACATGGCACGTGGTATGTACTAATTCAATTTTACATAGACTAGGCCGCCAGCTCACGATATGAGGGGAGGGAAGGGAGAGCAGAGCGCTCGTGCACGAACAGAGAGAGAGAGAGAGAGAGAGAGAGAGAGAGAGAGAGAGAGAGAGAGAGAGAGAGAGAGAGAGAGAGAGAGAGAGAGAGAGAGAATTTGGCTCTTGTATTAAGATCTCTTCCGGAATGGTTGTTATACCATTACGTCCACTAAAAATACCGATTACTTTCTTTCGGATGTCGAAGCCGCAGCATAACGAAGACATCGTCCGCGGTGGGAAAATTCTGGGATTATGCTGTTAAGAGGAGGAGGAGGAGATCATCTCACTGGGCGTGCACCACTACCCAGCCCCGCCCTGGCCCTTTAACTGTGAGAATCAAGACGCAGGGGGGAGAAAAAACTAACGCTTACAGTGGGGCGCAAGGGGTGAGTATTATGGGGGGGGAGTGTTGTGGACCGGGCACCGGAAAATAGCCCCACTCCCACGGTAACGACACTTGTACGTGGTGGCTGACAACGTGCATAAGTAGTGGCTATTTACATGGCGGTGATATTAGCAGTGGTAGTGATGGTTGGCGATTTGGGCGTAATAGTTGGTGTGGTGGCGACAGGTGGTTGGTTTTCTCGGGTCATAATGTCGGTGTGATGAAGTAGTGGTGGTTGTAGAGGAGCGTTCGATGTTTAATTTTCGTGTTGATGATACAATGAATGTGATGGTGGCAGTGATGGGAATGACTGGTGTGGGTGAGGTGATACTGCTTCGTAGCGTAAACAATTCTGGTGGTGTCGGTACAGTAGTCGTCGGGTTCTGGCGTTGGGTTGGGGTAGTTTATAATGGAGAGAGGGAGGGGGGTTGAGTCATCCATAGGTCCCCTGGGCTGGAAAATTAGGGTGATGGGGAGGTTTGATGTTAGGCAGACGGACAAGCGAACCAGTCTCCTGTGTCTGGGCCAGACGCTCAGGCGGGGTAATGGGGTTGCCGGGACTTCCTGCCAAATTAAGCCGATCCCTGAGGACTGCAGTCTACGAATGTAGTTTGCGTAAGGTCGTCGTCTTGGAAGATGATTTAAAGTCTGGGATATCGCAGCGAGGGTGAGTGTCAACGTGGCCCACGGCTGCATAGCGAGGCAAACACTTCAGAGATCACTTTCTCCGTCGTTTCCGGGAGTCGCGCTTTTAACCTGGCACTTAACCTTGGTCATAACTTGGGAAGTTCAAGTCAGTTACTTGTGAAACTCGTACAGTTGTCGCCCAGCATCTTAAGAAGAGGTGGACAGAAGACCAATTACCGCAAGTTGTATTTTTGCTCAAGTTATGCCTCTTACAATAAGGTTAGCCCTGGAACACAATCTGGCTCGTAACTTGAAAGAGTCTAAATCAGGTGGTCATAAAACTTGCACAGTTGTATCTTAGCGTCTGGAGAATTGAGGGGTGTGAGACCAAGTCATAAGGGATTTTACTTTGGATTTTGCCTGGGTTATGTCCTTATAAAAATGGCATAAACTTCTTATAGCTTGAACTGGACGCAACCGGAACTTAACCCGGTTCAAGAAAATTTCGTCTTTGGTCATGGACCTTAATACAAAACGCTTTATGCAGGTGACACACATGTTCCATGGAACTCCCTCTTTTATAGTTTGGTCTGTGAAGTGTTTCTTAACGACCTGAGAACCACAAGAATGTGTAATATCGAGAAACATTTTCTTTTGATTCAGATATAACCAGCTTTGATATTGTTAAAGTTGGGGCTTGTGTGCCGTCTCCAATGGACCAATTGATTGATGGTCAGGACTTTTAGACTCGGAGTGACCTGTTTCATGCTTTGGTTCAGGTACTTCATAAAGACGCAGTGGATTTCCATTTGGCCCGGACACCCGGAGTCTCTCGCCCCTTCCCTTTTAGGGTAACAGACAAAAAACAGGTGGATCATATTGGAAGTCATTTTTTTTCCGTATACTAAATACAGGATCGTTGGCTTACGAGTCGAATCAATGGAACCTCACAACGTCTAGTGGGAGGTAATTATATTTCTTGTGGCTACTCTTCACGTCTCCACTTGAGAGTTCATAAGCGGGCCGTGTGGTGTGTGATTCTTTATTCCCGCAATCCATATATCTGGAATCTGAATTATATTCCCCCGAATCCCTTAAGCCGTAGGCGTATAACACACCAGGTAACCATGAATAAAAGCGTTTTGTCAGTTATGGACCATGAGATATGTATTTTTTTTCCCCCGGCGAACACCATGTATGCTTCGTGCATATGTATTTTTTCCCCCCGGCGAACACCATGTATGCTTCGTGCATATGTATTTTTTCCCCCCGGCGAACACCATGTATGCTTCGTGCATACCTACTGCTGCTCTGGGACGTTTCTGAATGCATGGATTGTCACGGGGAACACAAGGTATACATCGTAAAGAGCTGAATGAAGTATAGGAGGTTTTCACAGCAAGGAGAGAGATTGAAAATGGGGAGAATGAGGGGAGGCGGGAGTGAGGGGAAAGGGGAAAGTGATGGGAGGGGATGGTAAGAGAGGAGAGATAACTGGTAACATCAATCGATCGGGAAGCTGGTGTGGGTTATTGATCTCGATACCATAGGTGGGTGAGGGAGGGAGCCACACCCCCATGTTACTGTGTCTCCCCCACTCTGTGTATGCTCTTGTGTATGTGTGTGCGCGGTTACTGTGTGTGTGTGTGTGTGTTACCGGGAGGGAGTTGTACACGTGTTACCCTTTTGTGTATGTGTGTAGAGCTGCCGCAGATGCGTATTTAGGGTCCGGGTGCGTGAAAAGGTCTGGGTATATACGTATAGGTAATTTGTTTGCCCCCTTTTAGTGTGTGGAGAGGACACAAACGTGTCGTCATGTACGCGCTCCTCACCTGTTTGCAGCGGTGTCATTGCCCCCGCGGGTATATCAACCTAGATCTCCGCCGTTCGGGTGATTTACATGGCTTCGAACACCACCAGGTCGTTGACTGGACTTCCTTCCACTTCCCAGTACCTTCAGAAACCCAGGCCACCTTCTTTGTCTTGCGCAACCTTGCCAAGGGCACTGAAACCAGTAACCGTGATCTTACGCGGCCAGTAACCGTGATCTTACGCAGTGGAAGGGACCCACTAGAAGTCCGGCTAGAACTGGAGTAAGATATCTACTCTCTCAAAGAACAAGGTTGTTGTATTAACACGTCATCTTGCACCTACAGTTCCTTAAACATTTTTGAGCTTAGAAATTATTTTCTTTATTTCTCGTACTCCGAAAGGATGTCTTTGTATTCATAGGCATAAAAGAACCCTGATGATGTAATCCCTCATATGTTAAAGTGACTTTATGTAAGATTACAATTATGTATTAAAATTTTTTTCATCTGAAATTACATTCAGATAATTGTGCCGACTTGTTACAACGCCAGGTTTTTAATGCTGAGGTGGAGAAACCATATATATATATTTTTTTTTTTTGAGGAGGCATTTGTAAATAAATAGAGATTCGGGGTTGTAAGTTTTTCTTGTTTTTTTGAGAGGAGAATGTGAAGTGTGCTAAGTGTGTGTTAGTAGCAGCCTCGTGTAGTGGGACTGGGACGCAGTAAGGTACGAGGCTCGCCTGCAGATGTGTGTAGGACGCTCGTTATGCAGGGGCGGCTGTCTTCAGCCTAGCTGAGAGGTGTGTATACTCATATTGAACCTCTCTCTGATACGCGAAGGTAGAGGGAGGACCCACGAGCTCCACGGCACGACGGCACACTTGAACCCGACGGTGAGGCCCTTGAAAATGACATTACGACACTTGAGATCGAGTCTGTGACCTTGTAAGCTCAACATTTAAGATGCTGTGAGCACGATGTTACGACCCTTTGGTTTAGGTTAGCCTATTTTATATATCCAAGCTTTAGCCAGGTTCCCATTTATCGACGTCCCCCGCGGGAAGGATGAACAGCACATCTGGATTGGCTGTGGGCACGACTACCGCGCCAAAGTCTCGGACCCAGGCGGGCCAGTGCGTGACTCATGGTCAGGAACAGCTCTGACCACTACACCACGGGACGCCCACGAATAAAATGAACTTCGGTGAACGTAAACCACACACTGTGACACCCTGACAGTCTTCTATTTCCCCGCACTAACTTCCTCATTCAACTTGTTATTTATCCACCCCGTTGGGGGGGGGGGGGGGAGAAGTTACATAATAGAACGTTAAAGAAAACGTCGCGGTCACTTAATTTTGAATGAAGCACGCGTGTGGGGTTGAAGGAGGAGGAGGAGCCTGAAGCCTTAGCTAACGTGGCTCGAGTTTCACGATCGCGGCTGTGAAAATGTCGAGCCCTTGGCTCCTCGTGGGTGACATTAGTAAAGGAAAAAAAATGAGGGAGTACCAACCTACATACTGACCTACGAGTACCTAGGACGAGGTTTTGCCACAGTGGAATAGGGTTAGCTCACGACTCCTCCTGGCTCAAGCTTCGTGTGCCATTTTTACTCTCGAATTATAGTATTTCTTCAAAGTTACTGTACCCAGGTAATCTAAAAGAGGGAGGAAGTAATTAGAAAAAGAAATTCTAGGGACAGCGATGATGGTACATTCTCAAGGGGGGGATGTTTGTGTGGTGATTACGGCTCGTCTGTGTGGATTACGAATGGCATAACATACTTAATGTGGCGTTGTCTGTGGCCTTAAATTCTAACGAGATAATAGTTTGTACGGCGCTGTGCAAGAGGTGGAAATAGCTGTAGATTAAAGTAGTAAGTTGAGTGGGGAAGGTAAATTTATTGTAATAGGGTGGTTAGAGGAGAGGGAGAAGAGGTGGGACAGGGGAAGGGGTCGTTTGAAATGGAAGAGAAGATGGAAGTGCGTACAGATGTATGGTGTTAGTTTTTCGATGCAAGTGGGTGATTTCCTGAAAGCGTGTGTTTGGCGCCTTAGTTATCTACTGGCAGACTGGGGCTGTGTATTTACTAGTGTTGTATCCTTTTATTTGAAGGAGATTCACCAAGCAAAGGTGCACATGGTGCTCTGGGGCTTCGAGAGAACCAAGGGTGCTCCATGATTGTACTGTTATGGAGACGTGTGTGTTCTTCCGTAGTTTGTGTCATCATTGTCTTCAAGTCTCTGCCTTACTACCTGTGCTGTTTCTCACTATTTACATCAGTGTACCTCAGACTCTCTCTCTCTCATATATATATATATATATATATATATATATATATATATATATATGATACCCTAAAGAACAGCAATATGGACCCATTTTCTTTAAAGGAGAGAGAGCGGAAAAAAACGTCAAAACTTCCCCTTTACACGGACGTAACCAGGGGGCGCGGGGCGGACGGGCGGGCGAGCTGATGCTTGGCCCAGGTCAGAGCAGCAGCAGCGGCGGCGTGGATCTTCCATTTCGAGTAGCACGTGAGCTTTACTCTACCTTGAGGCATCCTGGCTTTTGTACCAGATGGAGCGTGGTTCTCTCATTCCCGGTGCAGTGGAGCAAGGTGCACGTGGGAGATGGGTTCACTCCGCGTTCCAGTGTAGGTGCATGTACGTTTTTCTCTTATCATAAAGACATGGAGAGAGAGAGGTTGTCCCCGAGCATAATACTTTACCACTTCGATCATAACCGTGTAGATATACTTGCATTTCGTATGTCTTGCCGTATGATACGGGTTGTGGACTGGATCACATAATCTCTTGATGCCCGTAATATCCAAAAACGCGATGTTTTTTACAGCTTCGATGCACCTACAGGACTTAGTTTGGTTGGTATGTACGTATGTGCACAGGTGTGCGTATGAAGACTTAAGGTATTTCCCAAGTTAAGGCTGATTCGTTGCGGTGAATAACTGAGGACATTTTAATCGTCAGTACGTATGAATAACTTGATTTCATGCTGTTATTATTTTTTCTACCAGGATTTGTGACCTAAGTTAGTTAGTCATGTTCTTCCCGTGTCATGTGTTTGTGTTGTTAGACCTAACCACTTACCTGTATAGATAAGGTTGTTTATTGCTTTACTTTTTTTTTTTTTTCTCTTATACAAGCCTCTTTCGCGAGGGTGCTGGTTGTCTATTTTTGTAGCGAAGTTCGTCTGTGCCTCCCTCTGTTTTCTTTGGACCTCCTCTATCTACACGAGTTCCCCCCTTGCATATTTTAAGTGTTTAATTTATAAACAGTAACAGGCTTTGCCCTTCACCCAGCTACTTGGCTTCGCTCTAGTACTGTACGGATGCTCATGTTCAGAGCCCTCGTTATGTCCCGCAGCCCTGCCGGACAAGTGTACTGACCGATAGTCATCCCCCGCTAAGTAACCTCTGGGTTCAGAGTCGTATCTGCTGCTGTGAGAGAGAGAGAGAGAGAGAGAGAGAGAGAGAGAGAGAGAGAGAGAGAGAGAGAGAGAGCGTGCCTTCAAGCCCTTGTCCTGTCCCGAGGCGTGAGTGTGGTCGACGTCAGTGTCGTGGCTTTGCCGGACGCGCAGTGTTCGTGATTCCCCTCGTGTCCATTTGGTTGGGGTGAATTTGCGTCCTTGGCTCCGTACCTTGTACAGGAACGGACGGCTTAACGTGCGTGCGTGATGCACGAGGGTTCCCCCTTCCTCCCTCGCGTGACTTTTACTTGGTCGCCAAGCCTCGCCGGTGCGTGTCCGCAGCACTGCTTTAGCTCCTTGATGATGTCGCTATTAGCTGCTTACCACTTGTCGTGCTTCCAGAGAGACGTGTAGTGCTGATGTGTCTTTTCTGCGAGTAATTGCACTTCAGAGCGCGTTAAGACTTGAACGTACGATCACATTGGGTTGTAGAAAGCCTCGGAAGGACACTGTTTTACTTCGTAGGAACCTGAGATACGCAAGCGTGTCCACTCATCACCGGTGATGAATATAGACTCATCGCCTCGTTTTCCCTGGAGGCAGAGGGGCGGGAGCCATACCCTGTACTGTGTCTGGGACAGTGTTGAGGCGATCGCCCGGATGTCTGAATCTTTCCTGCTGGTATACCTTGTCCCAACCGTCAGAGGTTCGGCTGTTGGTCAGTTGATGTAGGGGAGGAAGTCGTACAGCGAGTCTCCACAGTTTAGTGGTTAGTTTCGCTACTTACGAATCAGGCGGGGCGCCTTGGTAAATCATGGATCTCTATATTAAAGCGGGCGAAACTGTGGGTTTAGGTAGTGTGCAAAGATCGTTTGAAATTCCGCTTGGTAAATTTTGTACAATGGAAATTCTGAGGTGCATGTTCCTCATCTGCACTTAAAATATTATTCCCTAGTACCTTGACACGCGTTTACGTAAGATTGTAAGATTTTCCCCTCAAAATCTTAAGGTACCAGTGATGTTATCAGGAAAGAGTGATTTCGTCCGTGGCAGGGAATAGCACCCGTCAACACCTGCTAGTATTACGTGCACTGTTAGACCGCCTGGTGAAGATATTGACAAAAAAAAAAAAAAAAAACTAAGTGGACAAACTTTTGTAAAGTATATTGGGCCAGTGAGGCTGTGGAGAGGTTCCGTTGGCCTTCGGGCCACCGCCACCATCAGCCTGACGTATAATGTAATTATGTGATAATGTAATTTTGGTCCTGTACTCAGATGAGGCGGCACAAGAGCCTTCGAAATGAGATGAAGCCATACGTGAGGTAGGTAAGGGCGGCTAGAATACAACCAGCCCAAGCTGTTGATTTTCCTCCTCTAGGGTTTGGTCGATAAATAGGTACCTGACGGCAGCTGAGAGATGTATGCATGTACCATCTTCAAGTGAACGCCAGTACCTGTGGCCGATGCAGAGAGAGAGAGAGAGAGAGAGAGAGAGAGAGAGAGAGAGAGAGTCAGGGTATGATAGATATTTTTCATACGTATCTGGTTCATACGTATCTGTATAAACTGTCCCACGGAGGACTGTTTATGCCAGTAGATGACACGTGTAATAATTCCTCGACGCTTGTTAGGTTTGACCTCGAGTGGGGATTTTTTTTTTTTTTACACGACTGCTTGGTTGGTCCGCGGCTCAGCTGTGAAGGGTACACCTTCTAGATGGTCTAAAGGTAAGATAAGGTGGAAGACTGAGCTGTTGGGGGTAGAAGACCTCCGAAACCACCGTAAGGTAAAGGTAAGGTCTCGGACCCGGCTGTGTGGGTATTGAAAACCCTCCCATACATTTTTAAAGTTATACTTTGAAGTATTGGTTTGTCATTTCACTCGACACCTGACCAGGCTACTCCCGAAACAAAGCCACTGGGGGACATTTAGGTCGCAGGGTAAATCCGTAAAGGCGAAGGGAAAAATCCATGGAAACGAAGGGATAAGTTCAGCGACACCGGCTGGCTCACCTCGACCGCTCGTACATACTGCTTATCGTCCGCTGGAGGCGGCCACCGTGAGAGCTCCCACCCGTCAAGGACTCCGTTTTCTATTTCTTTTTCTTTCGCAGATATATATATATTTCTTTTAAGGTGGAGGCTTTCAGTGGCTTTCAGTGCCTGGAACATGCTTTGCCGCGTGTCGTAAGAGCGCCTGGAGGAAGTCTGGTTTGAAGAACTCCTATTTTAGGGGGAATTCTGTATGATAAAGGTGTTCAAGGGCGACACCGGGAGTTTAATGTACCGTCGGTATGGGAGGGAAGTCAGCCGATGGTCGCGAGTGCGGGTGGCGGGTCTCCAAGTGGACGTGTCATAGAATTTGGGACGCCGGGAGGAATACATTTAAGGAAGAGGAGGAGGAGGAGGAGGAAGAAGTTAGTGGTGATATCTGGTGAGAGAGAGAGAGAGAGAGAAAGAGCAGGCAGGCGGAGTCCGGAACACCATATTTATATATATACAAATGCAACTTGGCTGGTTTCCTTATGTCGGGAGCACGACCCGAGTGTAAAACTAGATTACCTACGATGGAGTCCGGTTTCCCAGGATTCCTTCACACGTTAGGCTCATTATGCATGGTGAGGCTGATGAGTGAGCAGATATTTTGTGCCTCGAGGGATGTAATAGATTATTATCACTTGGGGCTGCCAGCAAGTGGCCTTAAGACAATCATTGAGAAAGAATTTGAGCATAAACTTCTGGAATTAAGATGATGATGGGAGGAAAAAACACAAAAAGAACCTTTCACCAGACTCGAGGTACCTCCCATTTGATATTGAGATGATTAACAAAAGGCTGTGACATTAGGTTTGATCGTATTGTCATATAATCGAAGTATTTAGTGAATGAATCGAGTACTGGGGAAGGGGGGGAAAGGAATATTGTATAACCACACAAGGTACACAGAGCGGAAAAAAAAAATAAGTGAAACACTATCTGTTGAAGGAAAGTGAGTGACAAAGCAAAGGTTTAGGGAACATATGAAGCCTCGGGAGATGAAGTTGGATGATGCAATTACAACTTTGAAGCCAGAATATACAATTTGAACGCCGAGCCGGACCGACCCTACCAGACCCGACCCCCCCCAACCAAACTTATTAAAGTGTAAGAGTTCAGTAACAACTGCTCGGTCTCAAACTCCAAAACATATCTCTCCGAGGTAATATGGAAGAGCTGGGTAATCGCTTTGGGCGTCAGGGTTGGTGACGAAGACAGGACGAAGTACACCGAGTACAAGACGAGAATGGAAGATGGCTGAGGTTGGGAGAGAGGAGCAGGCGAGATGAATTTTTAGCTTGCAAAGAGTAATGGAAATGCAGAGAGCACAGATGGAGGAGGAGGAGATGAGGTACTGAAGGATGGTGCAGCAGAAAACGAGAGAGAGACAGGAAGACTGTACGAGGGATTGAGGAAGAAGGGGTGGGATGGTGAGAAAAAGCAATACTGACGATGCAGGAGGATAGAGAGAGGTCTTACAAAGGACGGATGAGGGTCGCAGAGGAAACGCTCAAGAAGAAGAGGAAGTGTCACGGTTTTAACTTAACATGTTAGTAAAGACTTTGTCTTACAGTTGACTGCATGTTGAAATGGAGGCATGTAAATGACCAAATGCCCACTATCAGGTTATGCAAACTTTGACGGGAAACTTTTTTTTATTTTTATCATGGTAGTGTAAAAGATATGGAATTACCTTTCATGAAGGTAGCCTCAAAAATGATGTATACCGTAATTTTGTTTAGATATTTACAAAGGTTTTGACTACCGGCCTTGCGTGGGAATCAGTTCACCACTTGAACCGGTCACGTGACGACCATTTTTATTGTTAGCAATCATGGTGGGGCGTGACGGAGGGAGGGAGGAAAGTGTGGGCTGGCGACACACTTTAAGTGGAGGAAGGTTCCTGTCTTCTAGGTCGCCCTAGATCCACCACCTCTGTCGCCAGTCTCGCCACCACATTGCGCAGCTCTCTCTCTCTCTCTCTCTCCCTTTATACGTCTCCTTGGATGTTATGGTGGCGGAACAGGGTTAAGGAAGGTGGCGCCCCTCTCTCCGCGAGGACAGTATCATGTGACGAGTTCGACTGGGTTCGGTACACCTGTCAGACAATAACGTCAGGTGTCGTAAGGACAGCTTACGGAAACCTCATTAGAGGGGATCGGAGTAATACAGAATTGATCCCGATTTTCAGTACGAATACAAGGCTGCGAAAGCAGGTTAAGCCATGATAGATGTGTGTGTGTGTGTGTGTGTGTGTGGTGACTCTCGAGTTCCATACCTGGTGATGCCAGCGAGACAGACCACTGGGAAAGTTAATGACACCAGGAAATGCTACTATATTGATGGTCATTGTCTGTGCTTCTGTTTACGTCAGCAACTCCCTTGGTTAGGATGGAGGTACTGGCTCCTCTTTGTTGAGGGTTGGGGGTACTGACTCGTAAGGATGGGGGTTACGGGTGCCTCTTTGTAAGGATGGGGGCTACTGGTGCCTCTTTGTAAGTGAGGAGGTATCGCTCCTCCTGTAATGGGAGGAGTTGCGAGCTCCTAGTGTTGAGGAAGCAAGTATCAGCATCTGCTGCTGAGGGAGAACGTGTCGGCACCTGCTGTTAAGACAGAAGGCATCAGTAATGGCTTCCTAAATGTATTAGCTGCCAATTTAAATGACAAACGGCAGGAGTTGCGTAAAGAAAACGTTCCTGCAGGTTCAGTTCTTACGTACCCCCATGCGGGTTAGGCACTATTTCAAGAGAGAGACAGAAACCGGGAAATGCCATGTGTGTGTGTGTGTGCTTGTGTGTGTGCATGTTTTTGTTTGTTTGTTTGTTTGTGTGTGTGTGTGTGTGTGTAGAATTAGCAGACATCAAAATTAGAACAAATAATTTGATCTGTGCAAATTATTCCAGGCTGTTACCCATCATACGGTTGATCGCCAGAATTTATGTAGATTAGTTCTTTCATTTCATGACCCCAAGGTTAGCCATCGATAAAAGAAGTAATTAAAGTGAGCATGTGAGAAAGAAAACTCGTGGCTCCCACAAAACTTACCCCCACAAAGTTTTGGACTCTTCGAGGGACGGGCTATCGGACGAGAAACAATTGCATTCGATAGATAAAGTTCCCGGCCGCATTAAAAGTTTTTTTTTCGTGGGGACTTGTGACTTTTTAAGATTTGGATTTACGTAGGAATTACAGGGACGGGAGAGCTGCTCTACCAATGATGATGACCGAGCTTTTGCCACGGTCAGATAGAGCAAAAAATGCCACGAACAAATGCTGATATAGTTCTGTGTGAAAATCCGTGTATAGATGTATCTAGATTATTGGCGAGGGGGTTCGAAAGGTTAGGTTAATTGTTAATGGGTTCAAGGTTCGAAGGACAGGGTCATCGAAGGCATTTTTTTTTCTCTACTGATATGTTGATGATTCGGTCAAGTTTATTGGTCAGGTGTTACACAGATAGAATTTAGTATATAGATTTATCCATCACTAAAGAACATGTTTCAGGCTTTACTCGTAAGTGGAATTGGTGCGACGTTATCTTGAAACAATCTCCTCCACCATCCGTATGAGAGGAATTCAATCATTCCCTGTGGTCAGATCCCCTTGATAAAGGATCTTGGTTAGTTTAGATTTTGGGAAAAAGACAAAAGTTGCAATATTAGGAGTAGGCAAAACAAAGGAAAACAGTTGTAGTTGGGAGACAGACCTTGAACCAGATAACATCGAAGTATGGTGACCAAAGGTCCTCAAGGCGTGCCTCAGATGTGTTGATGTTGGAAGAAGAACTGACACCGCCGTTTGACCCGGAATCGTGTGTGAGTATGGTTAGATGTAAGAAAGGGGCTACCAGAACACCACATCGTTTTCTGACTAGACTACCTGCACTTGTTTTCACCGAGTTTTGCATATTACTGCCTTTTATTTCTGGTACGATTTATTTTAAGGGTACTGTTAGGGACCAGGCATTCCATCACTGTCATGTGTGTATAACAAATGACTATAGTCTTCATTCCTGTGAACTCTGGTAACACTCACGTATTCTGAGGATAAAACGACAAATGCGCTGTCCTACGGAGACCCTTTGAGGTATAGAAAATGTAATTAACGGTGGCACTAGAGCAACAGTCGTGTTGTGAGGGGGAGGGGGGGAAACAACCTTCATTTGACGAACCCCACACCTGACAGTTGTGACGGGTCTGAGAGAAGAATTGTGTCGTTGTGATGGATGGTCCGGGTGACAAATGATCCGGTGTTGGCACGGGGTACTGGGAGTTCCAGCTGTCCGGTTGTCACAAGGCTCGAGAAACTCCGAACTGGGCAGGAATTTTGTTTGCACCTTCTTTGTTGTGTGTGTGTGTGTGTGTGTGTCAGTGTTATGAGACAGATACCCCGTTGTTGCAAAAACAAAACGCGTGAAATATACCAGCATTAATTATTATTATTATTATTATTTTATCTTCTGACCTCTTTTCTGAGGCTCCTGCAGCTTCGAGGCTGTTCTCCACAGTGGGGTAGGAGGAGACTTGGAAATTTGTTACTCGACTTGCCATTACGCTGAAAACAGACACACGTAAAGAGACTCGTAAAAACTTACTCCTTTCTTGGAATCCAAACCCGGGGCCTTGTTTTTGTGAGCTAAATGAGCGAAGAGGCTTTTTTTTTTCCTCAAGTTTTCTCCTCCAGCTTTAAGTTGTCTGGTGAACGTAATGAAACGACATTTCTTCTCTAAAGTGTTATTAGAATTTAACGTAGATTTTGGTGTTTGGATAATTTTGCACGGCCGCGAATTCATGCCTGAGTAATTTGTTACGACTTCTGGGTTCGTTCAGGATTTTCTGTGTTTTTAAGATTGTCGGGAGTTGAAGACTTCTCTTAAGGCAGGGGAACCCAACCCTGATGGTCGTCAAGCATCTATTCTCTGGGCCATCGAGACGTCTCCGCGGTTGTCAAAAATAACAGGCCCATTGCCAAAGTCGACAGCTCCTCCGCTTCAGTGTACCATGTACTTTGAGTGTGCTCGAGTCGTTCGTTAATGTGATATTCAGTACAGTCTCATTTCTCCCTGAGGTGACTTTGTGTTATGGTTTTAATGGATACCTGATTATAGATAACATGTGTTCCTTTCGGGTCGGGTTGTGATGACCATGGTCGAATTGCATTAGGTCTTCATAGAAAACGCGGTTAGGAACCACTGCTCTGTAGGCTTGAGTACCTGTTTTTTTTTTTTTTTTTTATCTTTATATACGTGTAGACATTACTGATATAGAGCTCTTGGTCGTGTGTCATCCGAAATCATGTTCTTCACCTTTAATTTAATCTATATGCTAATTTTGTGTGTGGATGGTGGTGTCGGGCGTGTAATTGCAGTCCAATATTATTGTTGTGGTGGCGAGATTCTGGTTTAAAGTTTCACGTTCTTTTTTTTTCTTTCTTTTATTTCTTGTATTGAATATTAGTTTGTTTTCCTCCAGTGTACCCGTTGTTTTGCTTTTCGTAATGTTGACATTTGCTACCACCAGTGCTAATATACCTGTAATATACTGTGTTATATTTCTCTCTTAGTGTGTCCCCTGATGATGTGACTATTACACGAAAGTGCACTTGGGAACTTATAATTTCATTTTCCCCATGAACTCATAGGAATGTATATATATATATATATATATATATATATATATATATATATATATATATATATATATATGAATATCTTATAAGGGGTCTCTGCTCCCCTCCGGAACCTCAGCTACCTAGCTCCTATCAATGTCCGTTCCCCGGAACCCCGGCTAGCATAGCATCTATCAGACCTCCTCTCCCGGAAGCCTAACCGTTATTCAACACGCGTTACCTTCAACACAGTCGGAAGCAGAAGGGACAAGGTTGCGCGTCGGTTGGGGAGCGGGGGAGGGAGGAGATCTCTTGGCGTTCTTCCAAATGTCACAGAGCAGGTTCTGAGGAAGGGGTAATTTATACAAGTGTCCGTCTGATCACATCCACCCGCAACACGACTCCATCCTCAAACTGATTCGGTTTCAAATTTGGAGCTGCCGACTGCCCACGCAGCGGCGTATCGAGCGATGATTATTGGCTAAATCAGAAGGGTATTGTTTCCTGATTGGATGATGAGTACCCGCGAAGTCACGTGACAAGCTGTGAAGTCGCGTGACCGCCACGCCACACCCCGCGCGCGTGCGCAGTTGTACACAAACGCACGAACGAACGTAAGTCTGGCGTCATAGGTAGAGAACGTTTGCTCCTGCATGATTTATTTAATCTATTTTCAATTATTTTGATTAAATACCTCCCTTAATTTTCGTTTTGCGAGTTAAGCTTCTAAAAAACAGATCTATCGATTGTACATAGCAGGAATTTCGTAACTTCTGTGGGGCGTAAACTGTAAATAAAAAATTCCGAAACTGCTATTTTATAAACTATGTTGACTGCATGGAATTTTTTTGCCGCCGTGATGCAGGTAACCGTAGCTCACAGAGTTATATGATTTGGCATTAAAACTAATTCGTTGTGACGAATAAATGCAAATTAATGAATTCAAATGAATTAATACAGCAACAGACCACTGGGCCCCGACGTGGCTGTTTGTGGTAAGGGGAAGAGAACAGAAACTCAGAGATTTGTGCCATAAAGCGTAGAAAGACGTGCACATTTTTTTTTTTAAAGGGAAAATCCTGTAAACTTGCCATTTAGCTAAGGGGCTGCAAATAATGTCAGTGGTGGATTTGAAGCAAAATATTTATATCGTCTGTATTCAAACGTATCTCTGGTGCTGCTTTTAATTACTCTGGCTGATGAGTCGTAGCATACGTTAGCCTCCTTCGAGGTTGTACCCATTACTGAGAGTGAAATTACGCGAATCTTTAATTAAGTAGCTCGTATAAGATCTCTGCTCTTAAAGAAAACTTTCAGTGAGAAGGACGATAATAAACAGGTAAAAGGGTATAGTTTGCACGCGCTGAGTATATTGTTTTACGTTATAATGTGTATGAATTTATACTGGTGTTGGATGTATGCGAGACCAGTTCTTTCCTTTCCCTATGGAAGAGTTGTTCCGCTTTCAACTCGAAATGATATGTGTGTGTGTTTGTTTGTGTGTGTGTGTGTGTGTAGGTGTCTGTGTGTAGTAGTTTCGGTGCATTACACATGTTAGCTAGAAAATGGTTGGGAGCGGATGCGGCCTTTCTTCGTCTGTTCTTGCCTAGTGCTACCTCGCTAACGCTGGAAACGGCGATGAAGTATTGGTGTGTGTGTGTGTGTGTGTGTGTGTGTGTGTGTGTGTGTGTGTGTGTAAAAGGTTTACAGTCGTCAGATTTTGGCAAGGGAATAGAATCAGCAGTGTCGATTCTTTTTGTCTCGCATAAGCACAGCTCATTAGCAAACATGTATTCAAGGGAATGATTCATTGCGGAAGAATTTCTCGGTTAATCGACGGATTTATCACACTTTCATGATTGTTGGTAATTGACCGCTGCTGCTGCTTCTGTTACTTGTTTGTAACGTCTTCCCTCATAACTAACTCTTATATCATTTACTACTAAGTAACCCCCAAGAACCCTTCCCTCAGAGGTTCGTGCGGGTTCAAGGCTGCGCTGCAGTCGGTAGCAGAACGGATTACCTCCTGCATATATATATATATATATATATATATATATATATATATATATATATATATATATATATATATATATATATATACGGCCATATTATACTGGTACTGCTTTTAGGATAAAAGAGTTTACACTCAGGTGTGTCTTTATGCATAATGTAGTCTTTTGCTCTTTCAGTCGTTGACGATTCCATGACAAGGTTAATGATGTAGGTGGAGTGCTTGGCATAACGTAGATCTTATAAGCTAAACGATACTTGTTTCTCTTCTGCAGGTATGTGCGCGCTGAACCACTAGCTCTGGGAGTGGGTTGGCCTTGTGCGGAGACAGTAAGTGCGCCGGACTTTCTTCTTTTTTTTTTTCACGTACGGTAGATAGTCTTAGAAGCTATGTTTGTGTGATCATACTTGAATTGGTAGGCGTGGCTGTATTCATTTGCAGTCGTAGTTACTCCTGATTGTCGTCTGTGTTTCTTACAAATTTATGTGCTTGAGCTGATACCAGTGTGTGTTTCCCCCGTCACTTCAAACCACTATGCGTTCAGATTGCAGCTGCATATCGCTGGCAGACGAAGCCACTCAGTATGCAGGTCTCATAGGCAGACAGAGGCCTCAGAGGAGGAGCCACAGTCAGTCACTGATAAGCGCAGCGCTTCATTAATAGAAATGCACGGATGGCAGTTCTCAGCGAATTTGCCCCTTGGACACGACGCCACGACCTTTGGGTATGATATGACTTCTCACCTTTTTTTTGTAATACACGTAACGTATATAGCAGATGCCTTAGTTAGGCCTGTAAACCAAGCGACTGGAACGCTGCACTTCAAGTACACTGCGTGAGGAGAGGAGAGACACACTGGACAGTTGACGAGATACAGTGGGAAATAATGTGACAGGCCAGCAAGGTACGGCCCGCGGGTTCAGCTGGCAGTCTCTCACACACCTGCAGAGGGGGGAAGTGCGGAGGCGTGGCAAGCGGTGAATAATGAATACGGGTCGCACAGCCGGGGGAAAGAGAGGCTCCGGCCTGGTAAATGGGGGCCGACAAATCTTTCCTGGGGTAAGAGGGGAAAAACATAAGTGTAGCTAATATGTGTCTCAGATTGTTATATATATGTATATATATATGTATTATGTTAGATGTTGAATTTACCTTAGTGCTATAGCGCTCTTTTATACCTTAAACTTACCGTATGACGATGGCACTTTTATGTATTTTAAATTTACCGTGAACAAGCGGTGCTGTTTAATATATATTTTTTTTTTTCGTGCAAGAGCAATTGTATAGAATGAAGACTTAAAGAAAACGTTGAGTTGAGGAATTAGAGAATGTAATGTGACCTTTGGAGTTTCAGGTGTGGCCTCAATAATTGAAGCTGATGGGAGGAAGAGGAGGGACTGATTTGGAAAGTGGGAGAGCCCTGGAGAGTAAGGGTGATGGATACTGGCAATACAATTATTATCGAAAAAGACGTTACGGCTCCGTAGGAGAGCAGATTATAAGCAGAGGAAGGTCGCTGTAGCGGCTGCTGCAGGAGCGTGGAAGGTAGGTGGGCTGCGAGTGGGAATGGAAGCGGGGGATTGGTATCGCAAGATTCTAATCAGATTGGTCATTAGGTGGGCTCTTGAGATGATGGTGATGAGAGTGGGAGAAGGAGGGGTGCTGATGAAGGAGGAAGGGGAAGTACCTGCCATGGAAGCAGGCAAGGAAAGTGTGAGAGTAGAAGAATTGGCACGCGTAGTACAATTAAGAGAAGCACGACGTATAATGTACCAAGAACAGACTATGGAATCAGCGAAAAACACAGACATTGGGTTGATTTCCCGTTACCCCTTTATTCTTGGAGCGTTCTGGTTGGTTGATACACAAGAAGGATAATGTTGGAAGTCTGTGATTGGTTGATGCACACGAGGGGTGATGTTGAAATGATGAGATTGGTGGGTATACATGAGAGATGATGGTGAAACGTAGCAATTGGTTGATGCACGCGAGGTTTTTCATAATGTGAACGCAGTAACCTGAAACACACGGGTTTTAGCATTCCCAAAATTAACACTAGTGAGGAAGAGAATCGATAGATGAAATAGATCGAGGCATCATATATATAGAAGCCTATGGGTTTTATGAGATGTAAAATAGTTATAAAACAAATGAATAAAACCCTTTGATTGATGTAGTAGACCGTTTTTACATGATTTTCTTCGAAATAATGAAAACGAGATGCATTTTAACCGAGTAAATACCCCATGTTCCCCAGACTTACTTGGCAAGGCCACGCGCCTCTCCCACGTTCCACTTGATCCCTCATTAAAGAACTAAAGTACGAATGCCAGACCCTTTGGGTATGATGGCCTGGCCTTTGACCCGACCCTCGAGCTTTAGGTCAGAGGCCAGGCCCTCATACCCCAGGGATCTTAAAGTCGTGCTCAAGGAGTCGTACCTTTATGCTAAAGGAGCGTGTGTGTATACGCTCGTGAAAAGTGGTCATAAGTCACCATAAAGATCTCGGTAATTGCTCACACTTTCGGAAGGGTGAATTACGGCCTACCTCGCCATTCCCCCCGAACGGAGGTTGTTGCTCAGCCACCAAGGGGTTTGAAAACGCTGAGAGCCTTACGACATAAGGTCCTGAAATGATGTCGGGGAGCTACAGGATTAGATTGCGACTTGCCTGTACTTATCCCAGAAATTCGAAGTGATTAGAGTCTGAAAGTGAAGGTTGTGTTTGAACGCTGATATCTGTTTGTTGATAACCTCCTCCTACACATTAGGCTTTGAAAGTCAGTTTATGGTGTCTTCGGTGTTCTTGAGTGTTGTGGCTTCACAATGAGAACACGCACAAAAAACTTAGCGTACATTTTAAGTTCTAATTGCACCTTGGCTGAGAGAGGTCGTGCTGAAAGACTGTATTGATCCTTGACCTTGTCACGGGTCATAATTAGTGAAATGTTAACATCTCTTTGTACTTACTGCGCAATCTTGAGTGGGTGTTTTTTTTTTTTTCCCACTCGTTCTCACCCCATGTGAGCTTGACCCTAATTGTGAACATGGCACTTACAGAAGCAGTACGCCTTAGTGCCTCGTGTGTTCTGGAGGTCCTTCCACCTTCATGGCTCGGTCTGGGACGTAACCTTATCAAGAGTTCGTGTAACTCCACAGGTCAGCCCACGACCAAGCAAGGTGTCGTGTTGGTCTTCTGGTCAGCAAGGATTCTGAAGGTGTTGAATTTTTCCTTTGTTTGTGTTAACTCGAGGGCGCTCGCTTGTGCTTCTCCACTTGTGATATTGTTTACGTAAGGTTATTCTTGCAGTGGCCTAACCAAGTAAACAAGGATGTAATACGATACCCAGAATTAACAGATATTTTACTCTCTGGTGTCTTTGACTAAGAGTAGTGCATTTTACTCTCTGGTGTCTTTGACTAAGAGTAGTGCATTGCCTAAAAAGAACTGTGATTTCGCTAAGAGCATTAGATCACCGAGGAACAGTGGGATGACTGAGAGAAATAAGTCAAAAGGAAAACATTTCATTGACTGAAAGCAGAATATTGACCGGGAAGTTTGCACTGACGACTGAGAGCAGTGGATTTTAAGTAGAACAGTGAAGTAGACTGACAGTTGTAGTGAAATGACTAGAATAGTGGATTGGCAGAAAGTAGATCAGGTTAAAGCATTGAACCAACCGACAGCAGGTGATCAGGGGCAGTGATTGGCCAGAGAGCCATGGACTAGGGACGGAGGAGCGAGGGAAGATATGGTAATCATTACCACCATTATTTGAGGATGTGACCTCCGGTGGTGGTTTGGGGGTAAGAGTGACTATAATAGCCCTCGCTGCCGGGCAAATAATGTGTTCATAGGACCATCTGGTTTTGTTGGTGGGACTTGAATGGTAGGGGCACCACAGACAGTGTTTGTGGAGGGAATATTTGTAACCAACGTCACCTGGGCTTCATTTAAGTGTCTTTTTAACTTCTCGTTTTACGTGATGTTTGAACCTTGTTCTGGTGAGTGATTCAACCGTCAATTTGAACCAATTCGCCCGATGAAAATCTTGCATCGCAGTGTCTTTAGACGGAAGGACCTCTTTGTTTATATAATGTTACAAGGTAATTGACTTTGGAAGAAGACTATTAGAAAGTTATTAGAAAAAAGTAAAGTCCTCTGATTTTTCCTTTAGCTTCTTCGCACGGTAAGCCATTGTGTCGGCCGTGATAACGTGGGCGTTCCGCGAGGTAAGGTCACACGCTGGGGGGAATACTCTCACGTCATTCATAAAAAAAACGTTCCCTTCATTTCCGTTGTGTTGGGCTGTCGTCGGCGGCGATGGAGGTGACACACACACACACACACACACACACACACACACACACACACACACACTCCACCACCTCCGTCGTTCTGCCATTGTACTGACCGGCGCGGTAGGCATAGTAATGGACTTGTCTTTCTGTTGGTGGCTCCTGTTGCTGCTGCTGCTGCTGTTGCCACTGCTGTTCTTGCTGCTACTATTTCAGCTAATGGTACTGTCGGTCCTCTTAGTGCTGCTACTGCTGCTGCAACTGATAGTCCTTGTGCTGCTTGCTGTTTCCTGCTGCTGATACTCCTCCTGCTTTTCCAGTTACTCCCGCTTCTGCTGTTCTGCTTGGCAGGGGCCGCTCTCCCTCCCCTTCAGCCACCGGCGTGGATGGCATGGCAGGGCGTTTGGAAAATAAAAACGGTGGAAAGAATGGGAATTTCCATTTCGGGCGTTGCGTGTGATTGGAAAGTTGAGTGGGGATCAGATGGTTGGGTGAGAGGCCATTGTTGCGTACGTCAGGTGGGCTGCAAGGCTGGCAAAAGAAATTTCGATAGGGGTAACTCTTGTGTACCAATATATATATATATATATATATATATATATATATATATATATGAAATTGTTTGTGTAGTGTTTGCATTTACTTTGAGCCGAAATCTGCGGAAACCACGCCAGGGAAATTAAGGGTAGGTGTAGTAGGTCAGGCAAATGAGTTTAGGTAAACTAGGTCAGGCACAGTAGGTTATGTAAACTAGCTCGGGTATGCTAGACCAGGTAAACTAATTTAGGCACGGGAGGTCGGGGTTGGAAAGAGGTCAAATGAACCATTGCAGGAAAGTCGGGAGGGTACTTATTGTCCTCTTATTTGGACATCATTGTTTTGGAACGACTGCGACCAAAAGGATGGGGTTAGAAACCCAGGCAGTTTAGTAGCTGGAGCTGGTCCTGTAAATCTAGCGTACTTCCTGTACTCCATACTTATGTAAAAAGTATTTGATGTACACAACTTTATTTTTCTCTTCCTTTGTATTTTTTTTGGCTCCAGTCACGGATTAAAGTCCACATCAAGGCTGGATCTTAAAGCATATTCCATGAACACCCCTTAATGTGTCTGGAAGCCCGTGATTATCATTATTATTATTATTATTATTTTTTTTTCACCTGGTTTTGAAGCCCGCCAGTAGTGGAGCTGGTCGGTTGTGTTGCAACAGTTTCGCCCGTTTCGGCACCATGGGTGAATATTTGACTTGCGCCGGCATCACCCGATGAACAGAGAGAGAGAGAGACCTTGCCGTAACCCCTCAGTTCGTGTGTTTTAATGAAATTCCAGAGATCCGAAGAGCACATCCGATAGAGGCCATTCCCTCACCCGTGCCGCGGTGTCGAGTGATGCCAGATTTGCGTAGGGGAGTGTCAGAGGGACGTTGGCATTGTGGGGGAGAGGAGGGAGGATGCCTTACGAATTATACCATGTAATGGCTGCGTAGGTCCTCTACCCCCAACAGCTCGGTCTGGAACCCGCCTTTCCATAGGTTTTGTGGGTCTTCTTTTCACCCCCCCTCGTAACTCGGATTCGGACCATGTTTCCATTATGAGTTTTGTGTTTCGTCAGACTTTCTAAGACCGCGCGGGTTGTAGGTCTCGGCAACCATCTCATCCTGGCTGTTCACGTTCACTGTTTAGGTACTTGTTCCAACCAGGCTCTTTTAAACCCCTGAGCGCGATGGTACAGTCCTTCAGCACGATGGTATGAGCCCTAAGCAGGACTGTACGACACACCTCGTTGTTGCTGGTGATTTTCACGTTTTCTTTAATATAATTGTGAGATCATAACTCTTCATTTGTGTCTGGTACCCTTGTATTATATTTTATTCCCTTTGTCACTCCCCTCTTGAAATGAATGTTATTCCATTAGAGTCTAAACATCCTCACTGATCTATATCTTCAATTTCCTGATTCAGTGAAATTTAACCTTGCTTTATGTATTTCTATGTTTCTGTGCTTCCTTCTTCAGCTTTTGTTCTGGTGGAACGCGAGGCGGGTCTATGTCTCGTACGATTTGTATATATTTTGGCTAATTTTCCTCCCGGAATACGTATGTCCATAATTTAGTAGGTAATCATTTTGTGCAATATATTCGGGACATGATTATATTATCAGGAGGCGAGTCGTCTAATACACGATTGGGAATGATATGAGGAGTGTATGAGGTGGAAGTCTTGCTACCACCAGCGCCTCCTCCACTACCACTGTGGGGGAGACATGGTTTAGACGACCCCATCACTAGCCCCCAACACTGGGAACCTCATGACAGAGACGGTGTCGATAGAAATCCTACTCACCACCACTGCTGTTGGGGTGTGTGACACGGTGGAGACAGTGTGGGTGGTGGAAGTCCCCCTTCCCCTCACACCAACCAGCGCCACCATGCATGGGAGGGACGTGGTCGAGTGTTCCGTTGTGCTCTCCTCGAGGGTTGCTTCCCCAACTCATCACTTAGTGCGCCGTTCCTCCCATTACCCTTTCTAACCCCCAAGTCACACTACTCTGTTTATCCCGTGCTCGTTCCTCCCGCCATACCCTCCCCCACACGTCCCATACACATGCTCTTGTATAATCCCTCCCTCGTCCTTGCGCCCCCTCCCAGTAACCCTCTGCTCATTCCCTTCATTCCACTCCCACCCTCCCTTTCTCGTAACCTTCCCCAAGCATGCCCCTCTCATCCCTAAGTCTGCCTACTCCCATCCTCCTCCCTTTATACCTTTCAAATCCCTCTCTATCCCGCCCACTCTCCCGTCCATATCCAGGACACCCCCTCCGTCCCACGGACGACCTCCGCGACGTGGGAGAGATCTGTGTTGATACTGTGTGTGGCGGAGGACTTGGGCCAACGCAGAGCCCCACTGGTCAGTAGATGATTACTAAAACAAACGCAGTGTGCAGTTGCTTGCTGTTGATTCTATCATCATTCGAGATTTAACGGACTATCATTTCCCTCCATAAAGTAACGAGAGATGAAATTAGACCTGTTAAATCAGCAAGAATATGGGTTACATTGTTTCAGAAATGAGAATTGTCTTCTTTTCTTTTTTTTTATATTCATGATGCTGAACTGGTGTGGGTGTGAGTGTGGTGAGGGAGGCCAGAGTGGGTTGAGAGGGCCGGCAGAGGACCCACTTGACCAGGGCTGGCACGGGGAGGGGCTCACGACTCTGCGACAGAGCCAGCACAGTCCATATTTACCCCCAGGATTGGAGCAGCCCCTCGACATGCACCTTGCACGCCCTCAGCCCGACCACTGCCGCTGCCCCCACTGTGCACGTTCTTCTTTATCCAGTGGAGTTTCACTGTTCGTGGGTTCTTGCCCCAGTTTTGTGAGAAGTACTGTGGGTTAGGGACTGCGGTATCCCTATCTCTGTCCGTCCATTGTTTGTTTGCCTGCCTGTATGTTGTCATGCGGGATATATATATATATATATATATATATATATATATATATATATATATATATATATATATATATATATACACACATATATATATATATATATATATATATATATATATATATATATATATATATATATATATATATATATATATATATATATATATATATTAGAGGCTCCAGTCACAGATAAAAGTCCTTAAATGTAGTGAGGTTAATAAATGAGGAAGAGAAGACGCGAGGGGAAAGTTTTGACGAATATCAGAGGAAGTGAGAAACTCGTCATTTGAAAAATGCCGGGTCGTAGTTATTGGGGAAAGGCCTTAGAAGACAGAGAGGTCCAAAGCTTCGAGGTGTAGGAAGAGAAACGGTTTTGAGGCAGTTCTTTGTCGACTGAGAATTGCTGGTACTGTGTTTGACCCACCGTCACTTAGTGGAGGGCTAACCCGCAGTGGCAGTGTTGCCGTGGAGCATGTACTAATGAAATGGTGGAAGTATAGAAGTCCCAGAGTCAGATATGAGTTACAATAATAACTGGAAGGAAGAGAAAAGTGTCAGAAAGACGATTGGTATATAAACTGACTGATTAAGCCAAAATACTAGTTTTAAGTTTTTAGATTCTTTCGTAGGAAGCCAAGATATATAAATCCATGTATATAGTTGGTAAGATTTTAGATATATTGATATATAAGTCCGTGTTTATAGTTGTAAATTTTTTAGATATCTTTTTAAAGATGCTGAGGTATATGATTTATTAACTCGTGTTTTTGGATAACTTGTCGTGCTAAGACGTGCTCATTAACCAATAGATGACAGCTTTTACTGCAACTTCCACACAGTCGGTAAATCAGTCGGTGATGTTTACAAACATTCATTCTTTAAGTATAGCTTCATGAAGAGATGATTGCGATACATTTCAAGCTGGTGACAGCTTTATGGGCACAAAACTGAAGGAATATGTGCTCGTAACTTTTTTTTTTTGTACCCGGTACATCAACTTTATCCAAACTGGAATCCAGGAATCCCATGTCCCCAGCTTAATCCAAGCTGAGATGTCAGGACCCAGCATTTTAACCCGGGGCCTCCAGGTTATTCTAAGCTGAGATGCAAGGACTCAAACATTTTAGCCCGGACCTCCAGCTTGATCCAGACCCAGAGGCATGGACCCCATCTGTTAAAATCTAAGCGGGATATGAACCCCTCTCTCGATATGAACCCCCCTCTCTCTCTATATATGTGCATACTTCAGGGTATGGAAATGTACTTTATTGTTTTGCAGATTTGCAGTATTTAGACACAACACGAACCTTTCGGCTCTTTTTTTTTCCCCCTTTTCTCCACGTATATATATATTTTTTCTCCTTCTCTACCTCCCTTTTCAATTATTCCCTTGTCTAGTCTGTCCTATTCCATAACTCTCTACTCCTTTCTTTCCACTTCATCATTTATCACCTGTCATCTATTTCCCTTAATCCTCTATTCACTCCATTCTCCTTCCTCATCTCTCATTTTCCTCTACTCTCTTTCATTGTCTCCTTTTTTTTTTTAATGCATTTAGAGAATGTCGATAGAGGTAGCCAAGTATCTCCTTTAGAGCAGGGGGAAGAAAATGTATGAATTGCTTATTTCCTTAATTTTTTTCTTCTTTTGTCCCGAATTAACATTTTTTTTTTTTTATGTCACCCATTTTACACCTATTCGTCTATCTCCTACCTATCGTCCTCTCTTGTCTTTTTCCTGTCTTTTTTTGCAGCCTCCAACACGAGCTTCCCCAGGGACCAGCTGGTGCTCTTGCGTCATTGGTTCCCCCCCCTTTCCCCTTCCCCCCCTAACCTCTCCCTCATTAGGCCCGCCCCTGGGGGAGAGTCAGTGACGTCACCCATATCCTCTTTATAGCTCGCGTGGGTGACCCTGTAGCCTCGGGATGACCTTAGCTTGTCCCTCGAAGTGAGTTCGAAGGTCATGCCATGTCGCTGGTTCTCCAGTGGGCGTTGGCCTCTGAAAGAAGGATGAACTGGATATGTTTACTTCGTAAAGTGCGCTTTCGCAGTAGTTGGAGGTCTCTCCATGCAGGTGTCTCGTCGATTTGAAAACGTTGGTGATACGCGACACCAGCCAGGATGGTCTAAACACCTGCTGGCTTTATCAACTTGAGACAGTCCCGTACCCTACCGGTTGCAGACGTGCTTCGTGGCTTAAGAATTGTGGCCACGCACTTGTTCAGTAGTTCGTAATGTATTTATTGTTAATGGTAATATATATCTGTCGTCAACGGAGATGTTATCGAATGATTGCTTTTCACAACTCTGGAGCGAGTCTGATGTATTAATAGTGTTCAAACAAGACCTCGGTTTACACAATTAGGGTGATGTCTTTTCATATGGGGAGGATGAGTAAGGAGAGACTGAGTAAGAGGATGTACATATTAGAAGTAAGGGGAAAGGAAGATGAGATCGAGGACGAGATAGAACAATGGAGTGAAAGATGCTGTGAATTATTGGGGCTTGAACATGCAGGAGGGTGTGAGGCGTGCATGGGACAAAGAAGTGATATACTGGAGGTGAAATATGGACACTGGGCTGAACCAGAGCATATGAAGCGATCAGGGAGACCACAGATAGGTCTGTGGAGTTTGGTTGTGGATAGGGTATCTATGCATTACGGTTAGCGAGTGGATATGAGCGAATGATGCCGTTCTTCGTCTGTTCCCGCTGCTGCCTCGCCGCGCGGGAAACTGGGGGGAACAATTGTCTCCATTAACGTGGGGGAGCTTATTATTAGCATCGTTTGTCTTCAACGTAACCTAATTTATACATCACCAAGATAAATGCTCTTCCCACACAAGTTTGGAACTGTATTGAAATCGTCCAGTCATTAGCGCAAGTCGTAAAAATGCAACCCTCTCTTATCAAACGGTAGATTGGCTTCCATTGTTGTTGGGTATGATACTGGGTGGGCGAATGGTGCCGCCACCATTACCTCATAACATTCGTAATTAAAATCACTGATGGTACAGTCTATTTATTTTTATCACACTTTCTTAATGTCGGGAGCTGATGGGATTCTTCATAATCCATTCGATTCACAGTGGTATACCCCACACATCAAACCTCTGTCACTACTCCCATTTGCCTCGTTCTCTAGCTTTATTTATTTGTGAGGTTAGAAGGAGAGGAAGAAGTGGGAGATGAGATGGAACAGTCTGAAACTGGAGGAGAAGGGTTGAATTATCCATGATGTATGGCGGGGGTTTTCTGATGTACGTATTTTTTTTCTTCTTTCTGTTGAAGTATATTCTTGGTGCCTTACTGCCGGCAGACTGGGGAAGGTTATGTATGTAGTTAGGTCGTTTGGGAAGGGAGATGAGCTGAGTTGAGGTAAGCGTTGTTCGGTTGTGTACGTCCACCCCCCATTCTTCCCAAACCCCCCCATTTTGACTGATGTTTATTTAACGCTGCCTCTGGCTTGTTGTGGGACCTCTGTTCCCCTCCTCTACCTCATGTAATGACCCCCCTTTTACTACCCCGCCTTAACTCTCTTTGGAACCCAACGCCATTCACCATATTTCCACCACCACCCGTCTGGTTTGGGACCCAACGCCATCCACCATATTTCCACCACCACCCGTCTGGTTTGGGACCCAACGCCACCCAGCCATGACCCACCCTCCCCATCTAATCCCACGTTTCATGACCCCCTTTGGCCTGGGGTTCACCGTAGACTTGCCCCTCGTCCCTCGCCACAGGAAACATGATCAGGATGGCCGGTATCGCTCACGTCGCAAGGGCCCGGGGGTGGAGGGAGGGGCGTGTCTGGCCAGCCAGCTAGCGGCCATGTTGGATTAACAAGGGTGAGGGAAGAAGAAGGAGGAGGAGGAGGAGGAGGAGGAGGGAGGGGATTGAGGGAGGAAGGGAGTCGTCGGCTGGATCACAAAGTTTGATTGATCTGCTGATATGGTCTTCTTCCTGGTGATTGGCTTGAGAAGCTGCCCTTAATGGAGTCGTTTGATGGATCAAGGGCTGGAGGCAGCAGCGCCCTTTACATATAAGTAATTGTGATATTGATAATTATGTAACCGATGCTACTACCACTACTGATAATAGTAATTACCGTAATGATAATGATAGAAAAAGGATTATGAGCTGAGTGCAGCGAAAAGCTGAAAATGCAAGGAAATTACACAAAACATCGTAACTATAACAAGGAGGGTGAGATGGGGGTAAACAGACAGTCTTGACGCAAACACTGGGATGAGAGTCTGTTGGTTAGTTGTTACATTCTCAGTGGTTGTGCTGGGGTTGTTTTTTTTTTGTGTGGAGGTCTGTACGGGTTCGGGTAGGCTCAAGGAGGTCTTGGTGCCTCACGTTTAAAACACGGGGACGCAAGGGTTTCCTGATGACAAAGACCCTTTGTGACCTCTGAGATCCTTTTGCGCTACCGCTCACAGGATGAGCATCGGGGTGTGCGCACACAATAAACTATCTACCGGCACAAATCAAAAGTGGTGGCAGGAGGTGACGTGGTCGAGAATGGTAAAGGAGACTGCTGCTCTGCCGGATGAGGCCCCCCCCCCATTGACGGGAGGACCGACCTGCTCAGCTCCTCGTGTTTGGTGTTGTAAGACCGAGAATATCCGGCATGCCCTCCTCTACGCCTTTTCTAGTAGTCCCCGATGTGTGGTGGTGGTGGTGCGTAGTGGGAGGAAGACCAAGCGGTGGGGAGGAGGCGTAGGTATGCAAGTTTAAGGAGAATGAAAATTGTGCTCTTGTCTTCAGGCGCAGGTGTCAGTCCTCGAGGCAGAGCGATAGCTAGAGGATATGATAAAGTTGGTGTCGTGTTCCCTCCGGCTTAGTTTATTGCCCAGAGTGACTTAGGGAAGTTTGGTGAACTGAACAACTTGGAGGTGGCTGGGGGCTTAGTGTATATCGAGACAGTGGGACGGGGATGGATGGAAGAGGGATGGAAGAGGGTCTTGATGTGCTTGATGACCACGGTTTTGGTTCGGTCGAGGGTGACTTGGTTGGCGGTGGTCCTCGAGCTATGGAGTTTGTCGAGGGGTGTGTGTTTCGTAGGGCGATGTGGTTGGGAGAAACTGTCGTCAACTCTGGGAGCAGTGGTAAGGGTCGTCGACGTATTTCTGTTGACGTACATCCACCAGGGCGTCTTTTATGAGGATGAGGAAGCACGGGTGCGTCTTTGCGAATAATGGACGTAATGAGTAGTTTCCCGGTAGCGAGGCAGGAGAGGCAGCGGCTCATTGTGTAGCCATGACATTGTTGTTGCGAGATGGAGAGAGAGGAGCAGTGCGTTCCACCGTCCCTCCCCGCCCGCACCTTACGCTGCCTAGGGTGTAGAGAGGTTGAATGGTGTTCCGCAGTGCACAGGTCTCCATTCCCTGCCGCTCCTCATGCCGCCTGGGGTACGTGGTAAGTTCGAGCTGGTGTACTGTGGCTGGAGCAGGACGTCTCCAGTGGGCACTTGTGTAGGAGGAAAAAGTGAGTAGAAGGATGAAAAAATGTGGGGAAAAAGCAAATATATGTTGTAGGGTGTAGGAGCGGGAGGATAATTTTGCCAGGGGAATTGGCAGGAGAGAGAGAGGGGGGGAGTGCGGGGAGGAAAAGAGGATTTAGGAGGGTGTAAAATGTGAGGATGTGATGCAGGAGGGCGCAGGGAAGGGATGGGAAACGTACGAGGGTGTGTGAAAGATGGATGATTAGAGATGATGTAGAACTCGGACAAGGCCGGGAAAAGGAAAGGTATGGTGGGAGAGAAGGGAGGCATCAGGAATGAAGGAAAGGGGAAATGGATACATAAGAAAATGTAGAGAGTAGCTGGGAGATAACAACGGGGCAAACTGAATAGAGCGACGGTTTGTGAAGTTACTGTGAAGACATTAGTTGTAGGACTTGGACGGGTTTATATCGTGAGAAGTACTGCCTAGCTCAAAATATTTTGCTCATGTATATATATATATATATATATATATATATATATATATATATATATATATATATATATATATATATATATATTTCTTTTTTCTTTCTTTCAAACTATTCGCCATTTTCCGCGTTAGCGAGGTAGCGTTAAGAACAGAGGACTGGGCCTTTGAGGGAATATCCTCACCTGGCCCCCTTCTCTGTTCCTTCTTTTGGAAAAAAAGAAAAAAAAAAGAAAAGAAAATAAAGAGAGGGGAGGATTTCCAGCCCCCCGCTCCCGTCCATTTATTATTTATCCGGAGAGTAGACAGTCATCACTGTCCTGTCCCTTTAGCCTGACCTTAAGGGTCAAATCAGATTAACGCCGTCGTGCCGTCTAAAGACTCACACTGTCGTGCTGAGGGGTCGTGTTGCCGTGTGCCTGAACAATGCTAGTAGGTTTCGTTGAAGATATACTCCGTGTTTAGGAAGCGTATACTGAACGTGCTATACATGGAAATTACTCAGTAGATTTGCCTATGTTGTTTGAATGTAACTTTCTTCGTATAGAATGGTGAAAATATGATATCCCCTCTCCTCTCTCTCTCTCTCTCTCTCTCTCTCTCTCTCTCTCTCTCTCTCTCTCTCTCTCCCCCACCCCCCTCGTCGAGAGCTAATGATATGAACCTATTAGTCGAATGGGTAATTATCCTAAGCTCGTAATTTTGCCTCTTGTTATTGGTGATAATGAAATGATTATTATGAGCCGGAAGCGTGAAAAGTAATCATGATATTTTTTTTCCTCCAAAGTCGGAACAAGTTAATCTGCCTTGGAAAATGTTAATTAGTATACTCGTACGAAAAGTTAATTAGTGACGAGAACCATTAATTAGCGGTAATCACCGGGGGGGGGGGGGGGTAAGTAACGTCTCTCACTTTGGAAGATGTGTGGCTACGTGTTGGCACAAAGGGCATGGAGGACGTGAAATACTACTTACTGCCAGAGTCGTGCTAAATGGTCGCACCGTCGTGGTCACGGAGGGTTAATGCCGGAGTAGCGCCAGTAACGGTGTACTACGGCGGGTGGAAGACGAAGGCCTGGACGTTTGCGAACCTTGAAGTAAGCGATCATCCCCGCTTCGTCCTCCCGCATGCCACCGCCCACGGGATGCGTGGCAGAGCACAATTACTCCGTCGGTTTTTTGCGACGAAAGAAGAAAAAGAAGATGAGAAGAATTCATCTTCGGTGGGTTGTTAGGATGTGGCTAATACGATATAATAGTACCATCTTATTACACAACCTTGAGATGAACTGGATTCTGGCCATTTAATTAGGAATCCGTAACTTTGCGCGAGTCTTATACACACAGTGAGTGTATGTGCGAGGTCTTGGATTTACCTTTAATACCTGAGGAAATTGTCAAGGGATTTTTACGGGTTGTAACTCGACGTTGACGGCTTTAATGACCCCGGCAGTTGACAGGCCCATTTACCCTCCACCAACCTCAGTGCTTCTCATTTCTCTACGGTGTAAAAGTTTGCCGGTATAGTTAAGGTAATCAGAACTCACCCTTTTCGGTAGAGATGAAATGTTCATTTGGATGTGCTTTGCAGCTTAGTGTTTGCGTAGGGATGTTACATGTGAGGTGGTATGATGCAGGTGTTGTGGGTTGGAGACCAGGGAAAGTACTCATGGCGAACATGGGTGTCGTGTCTTACGGCTGGCCACCTGTGTGTGTGTGGATCTTCGGGGATATACGAAAACCCATCCCACTCCCCCCAGTCCCTCGTCCCCCAGATCGAATGATCTCAATCGGGAATGTATCGGTCGTTATACTCAGTCATGTATGGCTAGGTAGAATGCTATATCCCTGATCTACGGCCGTGGCCTAAGGTAAGGCAAACGCGTGGAGCAGCGCGGGGTAGTGATGGTGATAATGTTTGTGCGAGAGAGAGAACCGGGTGATTCTCTAGTACGTGTGGAGAAAGGGAGGATCCGTCATTGTGTCCGGTACCCCATGTATTACAGACAGTAGGACGTTCACGATCTCATTTCACGTTGGCTGGGATGGGATGGAGAGGTGGGTGGTGGGAAAGGGAACATCTCATTCCTCTGATGCTATTCATTGTCGGAGTTCTTGGCCGTCTGATGCTTAGAAGAGGAGGGTTGAAGCGTGAGCCATACGATGGTTGTATTACTCCATTCGTTGGTTTGAATTTCCTCCCGTGTGTTTGATTAGTGAAGCGTGAGCCATGCGAGGTGTGTGATACATATCCAGCGAAAGTCTACCACACCGACCACCAACACCCTCCGCCTACACCACCGCCACGCCCTCCGATCGTGGAATTACACCCTTCCTTATCACCACCACCACTAGTGCCCTCCCTACCTGGCCTCCACACCCTCTGTCGCCACCATCCTTTCCTTCCTCCCAGGCTGCTATTACTTCCTCCATCACCACCACTCCCTCCCTCCCAGGCCACCACCAGAACGGCGGAGTGGCATTGTTTAGTGTTAAGATAATCAGTCGCTCACCCTCGTCATTTTTTCCCTCCATCTCATACCTCCCACATTGCTGGCACGACTTACCCGTTCAACACGAGAATACTTTCCCGAAAATGTAGCACCCCAGAAGCCAGCATATTCTATCCTGCTAAGGAAATGGATGAATTATTGGTAGCTGTGTGTAGGGGTTAGTAGTTTTGTCCCTGGTAACTTCCACGGCATTTTTGCAGAGAGACAGATAGAACCTCTTCTTTTTATAGTATAGATACGGATCTCTCTCGTCTTCGCTTAGGTTTGTCTTCGATTAAAATCTTTTGGGAGTATTGTGTTCATTCATCTCGTAATGAATCAGTAAAGGTCTGATGATATTCGCAGCTACGCCAGTGTGGAGGATATTCCAAAAGTGCGGAATCCCAGGCGGAATTCCTTATTGACATTTAGTTCAGCAGATGCTCAAAGTTCATGACATGAACCCATCCATAGCTGGGAGTCCTCCTCATTCAAGGGTATGGAAGGTCATGTCATGCAGTTCTGAACATTTGTTTGAACTCAAAGGTCAAATGTGAATGCGCCCTCTCTGTGATTATTAACTTTTCGAAATACTCTGCACACTTCTTTTTTTTTCAAATTGTAGATTTAAGGTTTAGAATATGTATCATAACACCAGAGACATTACCCGTCTCGTAGTAGACTTAGAGGCTTGATTCGCTCGTAAAGAATGGTTTAGCCTCGAACCCTTTTCCCTTTCCCTCCCTCTCTCTCTCTCTCTGCCAGAGTCGCTCTGGCGATAATTATGCAGAGCGATAGGCTGGCTAATTACGCTTGAGGGATTTAAAGCCGGCACAGACTAATGGAATGTATCACAGCGCGGCGCTGATCGGCCGACGGCAAGACTCTCTCTCTCTCTCTCTGTCTCATCTGTATCACATGTGAATTAGTCGATTATGGAAATGGGGTTCCCTGAGTATTGACTTTAGATTAGGGGCGGACCGAACTCCAAGCGCTCTGGGAATGCAATTTGGGTTGGATGACGTGTTTGTGATCGCTACATTTGATGATCCCCGGCGCGGGGACCCGTTAAGGGGGCATCAACCCCTTTTTTCTGTTTCGTTAACAGGTACTCACTCATTGATGGAGAATCTCTCGTTAGAAAAGTAATTGCGTTAATGACTAGTTTGGATTTATTTATTTTTTATTTTCTGTGAATATAATGAATGAAATTGCAGTGATTGTTGTAGGATGGCAGTGAAATAAAGGATGACCTGTATCGGTTAATTGAGATCTCAACAATGCAGATCTGGTCAGAGTGGGAGGCACATATTTTTATTGCAATTAAAGCGAATATTTTGTCATTTTTTTTTTTGTCTTTTTTTGTCATTATGAGATCCATGTTACAAGTATTACTTCAGATATTTTTAGTAAAGTATTTGAAGTTGAAATGTCCAGATGCTGGGGTATAGTTCAGTTGATATGGACAGAACAAGCCTCCTCTCTTCCTTTTTTTTTTTTTTTTTCGAAGGTAGTATCTTGCCACTGGATGAGCGTGCTGGGCGACCTTAAGCCTTAAGTGAAACATAAGAAAGAGATAAAGAAATAGTATGAATAGTATAATGCGCGTTTTTAAGGAGGTGGAAACTCCTTTTTTTTAAGAAAAAAGAAATGCAGATCGTCGCTGTTGGGAAAGACATGAGAAGGAAAGGGTTTCCAGAGAATAGGAGGAGAACAGACGGTCTTTAGCGGTGCATCCTTGATAACTGGCGAAGAACATGTCTGTCCAGTCGTGTGGTCAGTAGACTTGGGTACATACAGTGAAAAGTCACGTCGTATCGTCAAAGTACAATCGGACTTCGACTCGCACCTGAATTTGTTTGCGGATGATGCCAAGGTCGTGAAAAGTAAACAAGAGCGTTAGGGATTGCATCGGCTTACAAGGGGACCCAGACAAACTCCAAAATTCGGTCTGATAGCATGGTTGATGGAATTCAGAAAACCCGAGTACATGCCAGATGATGAAGATGGGACACTGGTGGTGGACTAATGCGTCAGCACCAGTATCATCCGGCAGGAAATAACGCAGCAGAAATGTGTGTGTGTGTGTGATGGTCTCCGGGGTCGAATGGGAGATGTAGAAGCCATGAATTTGTGCAACACGAAGGACGGAAGGGTAAGAGAGTAGTGGATTGATCACACAACATACTAGTTTTTAAATCACTCTTGACTGTGTCGAAAAGGGAACAGTTCTCCGAAAGAGGCGAAAATAGAAAACATTGAGGTCGTAACTTGAAGAAATTAAGCAAGAATCTTGTAAAGAAAAATATATAAAGAAGTACTCATTTAGCATAAGAGTACTGAGAATGATTTGAACGATGACATAGCGAATGTTGACAGAATACACAAGTTTGAGAAGTTTGTATGATAATTGGAAAAGTCCATTTTAAAGAGATGGGGCCCCGTGAGTGTAGATCTCTCTCTCTCTCTCTCTCTCTCTCTCTCTCTCTCTCTCTCTCTCTCTCTCTCTCTCTCTCTCTCTCTCTCTCTCTCTCTCTCTCTCTCTCATATCAATACAGAATCGGCAAATAGACATGAGAAATGTTTGCCCAAACACTCGTGTTAAGTTGACGCACCTACCGTAAGCCTCAGCCGGAGTCAGTGTCCGGAGTGTAAAGGCACTGCTAATGAGCGAGTCTCTCAGTGATAATGTGTCTGACGCTGAAACTTGGGAAACTTTTCAAAGGTACCAGAAACATTTTCAGCGGGGAAAAACGTTCAGGCGTTTCAAAAATGAAAAAGTTACACGTGAAGCTGTGATGAAACTGGCTCAGGAAAGCTTTATGACTCGTGTATCTGTGGTAGCCAGCTAGACAACAGTCCCAAATAGATCGTCACTCGTTTTAGCTGTGGTGGCTTGCTTAGCAGCAGCCCCGATCAGACCGCCACTCGTATAACTCTGGTAACTAGTTACTCACTAGCCTCGAGTTTGTCACTCCTATAGCTGTAATAGCATCAGGTACACTTGTCACTTTTAGCTGTGGTAGCCAGCTAAACCAACCCTGAAATAGATGATAACTCGTGTAGCTCTGGAAGCCAGCTGAACAGCTAGCTCCGAGTCGTAGTCACTCGTATTCCCATAGCTGTGTCAGAGAGCACCCCCTCCTCCAGTCGATCGTCGGTCATATAGCTGTGGTGGCCAGCTAGATAGTAGCGGGAGCAGCAGCGTAGGTTTGGTGCGTCCTCCTGGCATTCAACGACAGCAATCAAAGAGGTAATGATGGTGGTGGTGATGTGGTTGATTTGTTCATTTTGGGGACGTAGTCCAGTGTCCAGACCAGATGGAAGTGGACGAAGAAATGGAGGAGATAAGGGTGGGGTGAGGGTAGGAAGTGGGGGAAGAGAAGGGGAAGGAAAAGAGGAAGAGGTGAGGGGTTGAGAGAGGAAAGGAGGCGCAGAGAAAAAGGAGGGGAAGGAGGAAATAAGAAGAGGTGCAGAGACAGGCGGGTTGATAATGTTCGTCGGACCTGCGTTTGGGACTGGTTGTGGGAGGGTGTGGGTACTTTCGTCTGTATAACTAAACATGAGGGAAAACCTTAATTCACTGATGATGGTTAATTGAACGGTGAATTAAACGAATTATAAATGCATTACTGTGAGCTGTAATTTTTGCATGTTACACAAGTGCTCTCAACCCTACGTTGGTTTTAGGGTCTCGTCTGCCTTTTATCGTAGATTTATCTGGCTTGAAGTTAAGTAGGTAGTTTTCATCACTGGGATTGACTTATTTACTGTGGCCTGGGCGCTAATTTTACGCTACAACCCACCTATTTTTTTTTTTTTTCATCACCGTTTGTCACGTAAGATTTTTTTGTTTGTGTGGATTGAGATGTGATTCAGACGTTAGGATTTTGTTTTGATTGGTGTAGGGCTTTGATTGAGCCGTTGGATAAGAGTTGTGACTGAGACGCAAGGCTTTTGGTGTAGGTAAATGGAGCTGTGATGAGAATTAAGACTTATTTTGCTGTTGGGTTGAGCTGTGATGGCTTATTTGTTGAAACAGACTAAAAAGCAAATGAGAATCCTCGTACATAGCATCGTGCGTTTTGCTCCTCCAGCGTTGCAATGAGTCGTTCGAAATGTTCGCCATGATTATAGTGTTAGAGATTTGATATATATTGTGCCTTTTATCACTGTCATCAGCATCATTAACTTGATATCATAGTTTTAAAAGTCATGATCATCGAGCCCGAGTGTTGGGAGTGTCCCTATACCCCGACAGCAGGTGTCTGGTGGTCGGTTGTTTGTTTGCTTAGGTTCTAGGCCTACCAGCTCCCAGGGTCATCAACACCGTCAAGGTCAGTAACCACCGCTAACACAGGGAGAGCGTACGTGAGGCCAGGCAACTACCACTCATAGAGACAGAGCGTGTATGTGGCCTTGCAAGGTGCTAACGACCAATGGCGATTAGTGGTCTTCGTTACATGTATGGAAGCTGAAGTAAGTTTGTGCGTAATGTAAGGCCAATTGGTCAGTTTGGGATGGGTTTTCTACCAAGGGAAGGAGCGTTTGTATTATTAGGTAGATGAGGGATGCAGTAATAAAGATAAGTGAAGGAAAGCCTAGGATGGACACGGGGAATTTAAGAAAGAAGGGAGAGAGTTGCGGTAGCCGTGAGGATGCACGAGAGAATATGAGCAGTGGACTGGTTGGTACGAGAGAGCGACGATAGGAGAAGAGAGAGGGAGGGAAAATGATAATTGGCTGGTTGAAAAGGAGAGGAGTAAGACGAAGCTAATTAAACGAGGAACCTGGTGGGGTGGGGTGGATGTGCTGGTGGTGGGGGGGAAGGGAAGTGAGGGAGGCACGAACAATGCCACATTGAAGCCACAGGTTGGAAGAAAATTCATTGTGGAGCTGTGACAAAAGAATTTCACGGCGCGAGGGTATACTTGCGTATGATTATCGTTATTTTAAGCGCGGTTTGGAAATGGTGCATCGCTACCCTCTCTGCGAAGGGCTTGGTCGACCCGCGGGCGTCGTACGACGGCACGAGCCCTCCGCACGACCTGCACGACTCGTGGGCATGATAGCCTGGCCGTTGATCCGATTAGGAAGGGTCAGATTGCTGGCCAGGCCATCGATGCAGTAAGGTCGAAGATCATCGTCCTCGAGTGTGATGTGTAGTCTCTCGAGAAGAGTGAGGAGGATGACCTGGGATTCGATGAAAGTGGTGGAGGTGTGGAGGCAGATGAGGCTCCCCCTTCCCTCCCTCCCAGACACGCCCCTGCCCTTCAGATTGGTCCTCCTTCCTCCACCATGCCTTTACCCTTCAGAGTTGGTCCCCTCCTCCCTTTCTCCCTCCCTCAACCTTTCCGAGTCGTCCTATTCCCTCCCACCCACCACGCTTCTGTCTAACAAAATCTTGTCCCTCCCTTACTTCTACCACGCCTCTACCCTTCAAATCACCCCCTCCCATCTTTCCACCACGCCTTTACCCCCTCAGAATCTTCCGCCCTCCAGCCCAACCCTCCACCACGCGTGGTGTCTTCCTCCGCCAATCTCACCTCATCACCCAGCCGCCGCTGCTGCTGGTAAATGAAATATTTGAGGTGCAAATAGCTGGCTGGCTGAGGACGTGTTCGTCACCCGCCTCACGTGTTTTCCTCATTACTCACATTCATCTTTACTCATCAACCGCTTTCCATATCGATCTCATCCGTGTTCGTATCTCTTCTTTCGTCAGTCGAGCTATGGCTTCGTGACGACGCATGATCCCGTTGTTGGCATTAGGGGGCGGTGTGGCTGAGGTGACCCCCCCCCCAGGCTTCGTCGGGAATTCCTGACTCGAGGAGTTTTTATGGTGTATTGTCACAGGGCTCGTTTGTAGGCGTCCGCGACCCACTGACAACAGTAGGTACATGTGGCACACTCAGGTCGTGTTGCCACGACAAGACCCCTTCACCCACGCGCCTCGCCGTCCTCTTGGCAAAAATTTTTGTCATAGAAGACTACGGTCGAAGGGTAAGGTTGTAGGGAGAGAGTTGTGTAGATGTGATTGTGAGGGTAGAACTTTGTGGGAGGGATGTACATTTCCAGGGGTAATTGTAGGGGAGGTGTGGATTTGTGGGAAGGCTACTCTTGCTTGAAGGGTGTACCTGTGTTGCAGACTTATGTGGTGAAGTGCCTGTGCTAGTGTTACGTGTATGAGTACGTTCTGTGAGCTCTCTACATGCCGATACAGTCGGGCCGTAGACTTATCACTTGCTAGTCAGGCTCATTGGGGCTTGACGAGTGGACGAGTGCCGGGAAATGCAGGTGTCGGACTTGCACATGCTGGGAGATGCACCTGTCGGACTTGCACGTGCTGGCAGATGCACACGTGCTGACAAACGTACGTGTAGGAATAACGCGAGCTCGGAAATGCCTGAGTGAGACGTAACCGCGTGCTGGGAACTGCACGTGCAAGGGGGTCGACTTTCGCCCTCCGGGTTGCGTAGTGTGCTGGTCTTGATCCCAGTCCACCTCTGACCTTGCTGAGGGATGGTGTTGTACGCCTTTGTGGAAACACAATCGGTGGTTTTCCCCCGTCCTTATGATCCTAACGGAGCGACGGTCTGATTGGGAAAAAAAGAAAAATGAACTTCGACATGACACGTTCCATGTTGTGTGTGGCTGCGCCGGAATCGAATTTGGATGACGACACCGAAATGATGCAATCGCAGACATGAGTTGGAGGGTTCCATATTACACTGATGTTGCAATGTGTCATAGTATTTGATGTCTCCTTGTAGTTATTGCTGACTGCTTTTGATTACTGCCGACTTGGATAGTTATATGTTGATGTGGGTTCCTCTGCAGCAGTCATTTGTGCATCTGTGCCTCGAGGCATTCATAGAAACCACTATTTTTTTTTTTTTTTTTTTACGTAAAGGTGTGTTGCACAGCTCACTCAGTGGATCACACAGCATCGCTCTGTTACAGTCGATCCTGTTTAGTGAAACACTATACCAAGGATGACGTTAAAAACTATTAGAATATCCTTCGACGTTTTTCCTTGTTCATTGATTTGATTTACGAGGTTATTGAAGTCACGGTCTGCTCATTAGATTAGAAACATGATGGATTTGGTAGTTATGCATGTGATTATCCTTTCCTCATTCTTCTCAGGTACGAGAGTCGAGTGTGTCGTCATGGGCGAAGTGGAGTATCTGGGGCGTGCGGAGGTGAAGGTAAGAAGCAAGACCTCCGTGGTGTAGCGGTTACGGTGCCTGACCGTGACGCATTATCCACGGGGCCGCCCGGGGGGGTTCGAGCTTGCATAGGGTCGAATCCTAGTCGCATGGTGCATTGGTCCACAGTCCACCCAGCTTTTCATCCTCCCTCAGGGGGGTTGGTCGATACGAGTGAGGTAGCTAGGAGGTAAGAGGGATTAGAGAGAAAATTTCGGTGAAGAGAAAGTGGAATGCCAAAGGAAGATTAAAGAGATGGTAGAGGTAAGGGGATGCTGAAAGTAATGGTTTCAAGGAGGTAAAAGAGAGACTTTATGAAAGACATTGACTGGTGGGGAGAATGAGGGAAAGTGGGAAGTGAAGTAGCATTACATGAGAAAGAGTTGGCCAGAGATGAGTTAAGAGTTGGGTAAGAGAGAGAGAAAGGGAGAGGTAGGAGGCAGAGGCTGGAGAAAGCTGGGTGCTGCTCCCACGACCATGAGCGAGGAAAGCGCACCGCCCAGCCCAGCCCAGCCCAGGCCGCCCACACCCACCGTCATGAGCAGGAAATTTCCTGCATCCTCAGCCAGCTGTCGTGGCTCCCTCGCTACACACACAAACAAACAGACACACACACACACACACACACACACACACACACACACGGGCCCCCATGGTGGTGGTTAGCTGTAACTAACCACGGGTTCGAATCCTGGGTGCGGCAGTCGGCTCACACCCAACCCAGTTGCTCGTCCTACCTTCGGGGCTGGTCGAAAAATGGGTAACTGGCTTAGGTGTGTGTGTATGTGTATACACACATAGCAAAGACGTAGTGCATACATACAACGCGAGTGTAAGACTTTCTCCCCGTAACACGCAAATGATAATCCCAAATAGAAATCACATATTTGTGTTGCAGTAGTCAGCGCATTGGACTTACTACCGATAGTTCCCGGGTTCGATTCCCGGCTGGGGCGAGACCGTTGAAAATGTCATCTACCTTCCGTACCCTGAGGTCTCTTAGTGTTCAGCAGGCTACGTGGGTGTTGTTGTTGTCGTGGTGGGGGAGGCGGGGTCGCATTCTGAGGGACGGTCATCAGACTGCGTCACGGGAACGGTTGTAACAGTGAAAGTCTGGGAGCAGTGAGTTCGGCGAACACGTACCGACCACGTGTCTGTGACAGTGATTCACACTGCCATCGTTCGTGTCTACAACCCACGTAGTAATGAGAAGTAACTTACCCGACGGCCATTCTCTGGATGCAGTTTTAACAGCTGGTGGTATTTGCATACTGGGTGGAGTAGGTTGCAAGAGCGCGCACACGTCATTTTCAGAGGCTGAGGATTATAGTCTGATAGTGTGTCAGTACGCTCTCCTTACCAGTCTTTTTCCTTCGTCTAGACTGTAGATAACTTTTCCTTACTCGTCTTTATCCTTCGTTTAGACGCTAGATAGCTTTCTTTACTCGTCTTTCCTTCGTCTAGATAGCTTTTCCCAACTCGTCTTTATCCTTCGTCTAGATACCTCTCCTTACTAGTCTTTATCCTTTGTCTAGATACCTCTCTTTACTAGTCTTTACCCTTCGTCTAGATACCTCTCCTTACTAGTCTTTATCCTTCTTCTAGATACCTCTCCTTACTAGTCTTTATCCTTCGTCTAGATACCTCTCTTTACTAGTCTTTACCCATCGTCTAGATACCTCTCCTTACTAGTCTTTATCCTTCTTCTAGATACCTCTCCTTACTAGTCTTTATCCTTCTTTTAGATAGCCTTTCCTTAATCCTTCGTGCAGTCAGTTAAGCTGACGGGGGAATCTTGCATGGTTTCCGACCATCTGGAGTCGAATCCTCTTTGAATGTTTTCGATTGGAAAGCAGAGTTGGACGGGACTTTCTCCTTTTGGATGGAAGACAGTTAACTTGGCAGGTCACTCGTGTCTGGTTTTGTCTGAAGTCTCCCAACCGGTTCTCGGTCCCAAGTCGTTCACCCAGTGTGCTTGATTGTGCAAGATAATGGAGCAGGGCAGACTGCAGGAAACACCATTAGAGTTGTGGTAAGGACGGCTTGCTGTCGGGTCGTGAGTCATGCGTGGACTATATATATATATATATATATATATATATATATATATATATATATATATATATATATATATATATTGTTGAAGAATTAAGATGCTAATGTGATCATGGCGTCTCAGCACACACACACACACACACACACACACACACACACACACACACACACACACACACACACATTGCGTAAAAGTGGTAACCGGGGTTATGGATCTTTAACCAACCAACCAACTAACAGACAGATTACAACCTGTTGTGGACAGGTCGAGTTTTGATGCTTCCACAGTCAAGAAAATAGATTCTTCGGGGAAAGTACTTGAGTTGATTTCGGCTCCAACAGTTTCAGACAGACAGAGTCGTATTTTTTTTTTTTTTCGTCATTTGCCGATGATGTCAGGCGTTAGCATGACGATGTCAGAATGTAAGAGTCACCGATGGGCAATCAGTCAGTCTTGTCTCGTCCTACAGTTGACCACTGAAGAGAGAGTTTGTCCTGTCCATTGCAGGTCAGTTTCATCTCCTTGCTCAGAGGGAAGTGAAGAAATAAACACTAGTGCGGAGTACATCACACACACACACACACACACACACACACACACACACACACACACACACACACACACACACACACACACACTAACAATTCTATATCATCGAAGTATAAGTTACTGGGGAGTATGTCTGATCGCTTCACCGGCATTGAACATAACGGAGGGAGTGTTGCCCATCGTAAGAAGAAGGGAAGCTGAATTTTTGCGGACCTTCAAGACGTGCGAGGTTGAACCGATGATGACATCCTAAAAAAAAAGAAAAGTTTATTCTTCAGACGAGACTATTCTTGCTTTCTTAACATTACCATTTCAAAGCGAGCGATATTGCTGAGTTACGAAGAAAATGTTCAAAGATGCGTAGAAAATTGCTCTGGGGAAGGAAACTCCTAATAAGCATAGCTGTCGAGAATACTCCGAAAACATTCGACACCAGAAACAGTTCCTATGGCTACCAGCAGGTTGTGGGTGGACTACCCACTGGAGATGTACAGAAGTCTTCAGGAGGGATCACAGCAAAGTGTATACCCTGACCAGCTCGGTTGTGGAGGGTACGTAGGTAGGTAGGCCGGCCACCCCCTGCATGTCTTGGGCTTCAGACGACGTTGCTGACCCAGAGGAGCAACGGTATGATATCATTGTAAGAGCTTTCAAACTTAACACCTGTTTTGTCACTGCAAGAGTGCACGTTTCTCTCTCTCTCTCTCTCTCTCTCTCTCTCTCTCTCTCTCTCTCTCTCTCTCTCTCTCTCTCTCTCTCTCTCTCTCCCCCTCCCTCCCTCCCTCCCTCCCTCCCTCCCTCCCTCCCTTGGACACAGCGAAAGGAAATCTCGAAATTATGTCGCACCTGAGGCGCTTTGACTCACCAGAGAGACGGCTTCTGGCGCTCGTGAGACGGGCCGTCTGTCTGGTGCTCGCGAGACAGACAGACTTACTTACCAGTCGGTATTTCACGTTTTGCACAGGAGTTTCATCCCTGCGGCCTCCCTGGCTTAGCCCACATGTGCGTGTTTCTTCATACAACAGCGGATGAAGTGACCGAGAAAATTGCCACAGTCACCCATTGTTGCGGTTAAGTGCGAGCGTAAGGAAGTTCTGGAGCGGGGCCTCTCCCGAGCGGAGCCGAGGGAAGGTTAACAGACCGTAGCAACATCACATTACGCGTGTTGGGTGTGAAGCCCGGTGGCCGTGTAATACACAGGGAGGAGGAGGAGGAGGTAGAGCGGTGCGTTTTGCCCACGCCTAAACCTGTTTCCAGGACTTCCCCCACGGCATAGAGATGTGTCTGTCTGTATCACGAATGTTTCACTTTGATATTAACGTGATTGCACTGCGTACTGTTCAGAGAGCGTTTCCCTCTCCTGCCAATGAAATGATTTACGTATTGTGACGTGATGTACGTGTATATATCAGGGAATAACATAATGCATGTGTGTATTGAAGAGTGCGGGAAGGGCAAAACTTTCACTCCCTCCATTGTTATTCTCCTGCTGTGATTGCGTCTCGTACGTGTCGTTCCGTAAGACGGTCTCTTGATAGGTATAGGCATCCGTGAGTGCTCTCGCGTGCTTATGCATACCTGTTGAATACCTGGTGAAGTCTTGGGAGGGAGGAGTGTGGGGGCCTTTTACTTTCACATCATCCTGCTCCGGCACCGGGCTACTGGGATGGGTCGAACTAGTTGTCTGCTGTAAACCGCAGTCTACAGGCCCCATGTAGTCCTCGCAGCCCGGGTTGTTCCGGTACACTTGGTAGGTACGTGTCCAGCTAGGCTCCTCCTGAACCTCTCCACTGTGCATCCCACGGTGTTTGAAGAGCCACGGGTCCCGGATATTTTTACGTTCTCTCCTCCTGTGCATGTCGCACCTTCGACTTTCAGAGTCTTCGAGACCTGTCGCACCAAGATGGATCATGATGCGTGCTGTGGCTTGCGTTTTTGGTCGAGAGTGGCGCGAGGTGAGGGTGTCATGTCGGGTGTTAGAGAATCATTGGCGTCTGGTCTCCGATCCCGTTACCAGACGCCACCGCAGACATCCCTCACAAACAGGTCGCACGCCGCCCTTCCTTCCTACCACAGCTTAGTCTCCGGTTACTTTTCGCAGCCCAAGTCTCCAGCCATCTGCCGCAGTCCTGCAGCCTCCTCCTTGTCGCCTGATGCAACCTATCCCTAGTTTCTTGCAGCAAACCAGAGATTTTCCTTGATCAAGATTATATCATCTCACTTTCAGGAAATGACCTGTACCTTGAGGGAACTAATCGTTGAATCCCATTTGGGATTACTTTGCCATTTTCTTCAAATGGCCAGAAACATTGTAAAGTTTATGATGATTACTTTCCGATTACCTTTTAGTCAAATCGTCAGACATCTTGTAAAATTTCTGGTAAATTCTGTTCGATTATCTTTAAGTCAAGTCATCGGAGACGTAATACTTCTGATAATTACTTTTCGATTACCTTTTGTTCAAATTGTCATACAATGAGTGTTTCTGATAATTACTTTTTGATTATCTTTTATTCAGATCGTCTGTGACAGTATGATATTTCTGATATAATAACGATAGGTTAACACTAAGGCATTTCATGGTTAGATCTTTTCCCACTCATTTGGAGTCGTGTATAGTAACTCGTTCCGTTCAGTTTGCAATTAAGAGTTTCTGCTGTTGCGTGTAAAAGTGGTGTCCTCAGGAAGAATTTTTTTTCTCACTTTAATGGAACTGTCATTTAAAGGGTAAAAGAGGCAGGAAGAGGTGATGTGATGGAAGAGGTCTAGAGGGGATACGAGAGAAAAGAGTCATAGTGGAAAAGAATAGGAAAGATGATGGTGAAAGGGATGGAGATAGATTAAGATTAGAATGCCCCAGAGATGGAGTGGACCCCTGGGTAAGGGGGTAGAATGGAGTAGGTCCGAACCCAAGGATGTACTTTGAATGGTTTATGGGCACCATTGAGGTAATGGGACCCCTCATGAGTGGGATGTGAATGGTGTATGGACCATGAACCCTTGGTGAAGGGGATAGTATGGTATATTGACCCTATGGTGGCAGTGAGACCCAGAGGGAGGGATTGGATTTGGAGTATAGTCCCGGGTAGTTAATGAGTGGGCTTGGCTCCCATGGTAGTGGTGATGGCTCTCGTGATGATTGGTCATCGAGGGAGGATATTTAATGCTTCCTGTCCCCTCTCCTTGCCTCCCATACCTGCTCACGCTATCAGCCCACGTTATGCTTAGCTCACCCCCAATGACTCTTAATGGTGCCCCCAGCCTAGACCTTCGACTTGACACGAAGGTTTCAGATCAAAGGCCAGGCCATCGTGCTCAAGGGTTGGACCGTTTGTGTCCAAGGGTCGCTCTGTCGCACTTGGGGGGTCGGTTGCACGATTTGTGCCCAAGGGTCGTTCTCAGGGGTTGTGCCGTCTTGCTCAAGTGTCCGTTGTGTCTAAGGGTCGCACCGTCATGCTTAAGGGGATGATGAGGAAATAGATCTTGCTGACAGTATTTTTTGACAGGGAGTTAACAGTTTTGTGGAAGCAATGATGGTAGAACAACATTGGTTGTATGTATGGTGTCCCGTCGCTGTGGTGATCGTGTTTAGCACCTTCTGTGGCGTCTAGATGCGTGCTGTGTCGGCCGCTTGTGTGTGTGTGTGGGGTGTTTATAGCGCACCGTCTTTGTGGGGGAGCTCGTCCACGGTACCAGCTGTGTAATGTGAACCTTGCACCACCAACACCCACCACCACCCTTTACAGCTGACATGGCCGCGTCCGCGTGTGGATACCTCGTGTTGTCCACTGTTCTCACCAGTGGCGCCGTAATGCCATCACCCAGCACCTCCTTGCACCACCATCACCAGACGCTGCCCGTATCCTACCCCAACTATCAACAGCCTCACCGCCAGTAACCCCGCCAGCGCCTTATCCTCACCGCCAGCACCAAAGAACTTCTTTCGCCAGGAGCTTTTTACAGCACCACCAACAGGAACGACGGTAGCGCGTTCGCCAAGGAGCCCTCAACCACACCAGCGTATTAGCCATAAACTTAATTGTTTCACAGGTAATTGTCCCCCGTTCCTGCCTCGGATTCACTAAGCAGATGCATCGAATGGACTTACCTGGAAGAACATTGAAAAGACGCCTCTCGTTGCCCAGGCACTGTCATTGTCAGAGACTTGGCTAGATAAAGCTGTCCGAACAGAAGAGAAAAAAAGAAAGAAAGAAACTGGTGGCGACTGGTCGAGACAATAGCCAGTGAAAACAATGATAACAAAGGAAGGGAAGAAAGATCGTAGTACTGGTAGCTGAAAGGGTAGACGGTAGAGGGGGAGGGGAAAAAATCAGCAGTGATATTGGGTCAGACAAGGCTAGGAACGCGGTAGGTGGGAGGTCATCCCACTCTCGCCATTGTATGAAAACCCTTCGGTCTCGCCTGCCGTAACTCTTTACCGTCTTGCTTGTCTCCGCGGGTCAGGCTATTCATGCTGGTAGTGTTTTTATGGCCACTGAGACTGGATTGTTCTTACCGTGAAAGAATCTAATTCCATCAGACATATATCCTGAAACTGCACTCCCTAGGTGCGTACGAGTGATTCTTTCTCTTTTCCGTTTTGGTCACCATTCATCTCCCAAACATTACAAACATGTCATGCCAGTAAAGTAACTTCCATGATAAAGACACCGAGCTCTTACTTCTTAGCTGTCCTGCTCTCACCACATGTCTTTACCTGTGGTCCTACCCTGTGAGCGTGACCAGCTTCCTGCGCACATCGTGAGCTCCTTAGACAGGTCGTCCATGATAGAATTATTCAGATTCAGTCACTCATCTCATTGGTTTATTGCCTCCGGGGTTACGTCTGAGTTTATACGTGTAAGGTTGAAACCCTTAGTGACTTGCAACGCCGAATTCGAGTCTCCTTGGGCAGCATCACATCAAAAATGCTAGAAACGTGGGAGGAGCAGAGTTACAGCTCAGACATTTTACGTGCTGCGCTCAGAGCAGGTGGTCAAGCGACCTGTTGAAACTTTGAGCAGGAGAAAAATTCCATGCTATGTTATTTGGTTTAAGTTTTTGGAATTAACTTTTTTTCCTTTTGTTTACATTCTGCGTACACACACACACACACACTCACACACACACACACACACACACACACACACACACACACTATATATATATATATATATATATATATATATATATATATATATATATATATATATAATGTGTGTGTGTGTGTGTGTGTGTGTATGATACCCCGGATGACTGACGTTTGGTAGTTCGTGCCTAGAATTTCAATTTCCCTCCATGAGTATTCCTGGATCTCCTGCATCACGTCATTTTTATGTTCCTCTTGCGTGACTGTACTCACAGTAAGTGTCGAATGTCGAAACTGTAACATGCCATGCGCTGCGGGGTTAGTAGACTGGCCCCGAAACTAGCGCTAAGGGCTTATAGAATCGATTCGCCTTTGTTTTTTTCCTTAGGGTACAGAGGACCTGGAAGCGTTGCTGAGGGTGGATGAGAGGAAATTTAGTCCATGTACATAAATGGGAATCACCATCATCTCTCATTCCTCCAGCCCCAGGCGACTACAGCTGTCCATCTCTTCTCTTGTCTAACTCTTGTTCCCTCAGCTGTAATGCAGGTCTTCAGCAACCTTTCATCTCCCGTGCGTCCTGCATGATCATCATACCGTCTTCACCTGCTTTCATCCACCTTTGGAACAGGTTTTTACGACATGTGTATATCTTTTGTGCAATCAGATTCTCTGTGTGTCGTGTTAACCCCACCTGTACTACGAAGATATATATGGAGGAGTTGTGCATTCATACGGTTCGTATTTGCTTGGCCTTTCTGGACTTAGGAAAACTTTTGGTTCCATGGTCATATGTTAGAGCAGGGCAGCGTATGATGCGCACTCTGCAATTCGACCCTCGGAGCAAGACGGAACGGACTTAAGGTATGATGGCGTGAACCTTTACGCTATCCTTAAAGGTCAGGTCACAGGCCACACCAACATCCCTAAGTGTTGTTCCTTCGTGTTCAAGGGTCGTACCCTCGTGTTCAAGAGTCGTACCACCGTACTTCAAGGGTCTTACCGTCGTACTCAAGGGTCTTACCGTCGTGCTCAAGGGTCTTACCGTCGTGCTTAAGGAGTTGTATAGTCATGCTCAAAGTTCGCACCGTCAGAGGCCCCAGTGTACCTCACAGTCTTGATTCGTCTCTCACCTTCAAAACTTCATCACTACCCTCCTTACCACTTCTCACTCCTAAACGCTTAAACTCGTTAACAGCTTCTGATTCTTCTCCGCGAAGACTAATTAATTTTTCACTCTGCACTCTAAATTGAGTTGTCAGGAGAGTAGCGCCAAGAATGAGAATTCCCTCTCACACAGAACGCGTCGAACCACACGGGGACGGCCGTCATTCCCCCCCCAGGCATCTATATTAAGTACCCTCAGACTCGAAACATTTCATTCATTGAGTCCGTCCATCTCTGTGGCAGTCTCGACCCACCACTGTGGTGTTGATCCTCATGACCAGCTTCTTACCCACCTCTCGACTATGCATTTGACTTTAGGAGAGAGTGTTTTCCAAGTCCTCTACCAGAGAATGCGTAGTACCCTAGATGTGCTGTAAGTGTCTTCATCAGAAACTTGAGTTTCACGGGAGCAAAATGCGAGGGTTACGAAGTCACTTGCCTTCTAGAAGTCCATTCGTCACCGTTGAAGAAAGCGTGGCGATCTTTAGAATGGTTCACTGGTAATTTGATCGTTTAACAATCATCGATGCAGATGTCACATCATTACTCATACTTATCATCCTCGAGAATGAATTTCTGGACTTTATGTACAATAGCCCCAAGACCCATTTTCTTTAAAAGAGTCCTGGTGTTTATTTCAGGATCTATTTTCCAAGAGCTCCTACAGCTTCAAGGATACTTCCAGTACCAGGGATATGCTGGACTCCCTTTTGAGCGAGTTCTTCGACGAGACTCTTACTCCTCGATGCGACTCTTCACTCACTGTCTAACCGCAGGTATGCAGTGTCTGGTAACGCCTGTTTTCTTTTTCGCAGTCGTATCTATGTACGTCGAAGGCTACAAGGGACAGATTACAGCGTTCATGAAAGCCAGGCCTAAGATGAAAGTATTACCAAAAAAAAAAAAGGCTAAAGATATAAGAGTCAGGAGACAGAAAAACAATCAAACACCAAGACGTCTCCCCCTCAGACAAAAGACCAAAACGTCTCTCTCTCTCTCTCTCTCTCTCTCTCTCTCTCTCTCTCTCTCTCTCTCTCTCTCTCTCTCTCTCTCTCTCTCTCTCTCTCTCTCTCTCTCTCTCTCTCTCTCCCAGAGTAAACGTAACCTGTGTTACGAGACTTGGAAAGTACCAGGTGGCAGCGAGGGGATGGTTCCGCCCATATAACGCGGGAATTAGATTAATGCGCTGCTAAATCGAGTCTGGAGGTAACCAACACACGCCTCTAGGTAGGTGGGTTGTGTGTGTGTGTGTGTAGGAGTTGAGGGGTGGAAGGAAGGCTTGCTGCTGCTGCTGCTGCCCTCGCCTCGGCCACAGGCGCCCCCCCCTCCCCCATCTTATCTCCTCCCCCCAAGGGAAAGTAACACACGCATCTCGCGCGCCTACACCAGTGCCCTGAGTGGCGCCTGATAGTGCTCTCTCTCTCTCTCTCTCTCTCTCTCTCTCTCTCTCTCTCTCTCTCTCTCTCTCTCTCTCGGTATATGACACGAAAAATATGTTTAGTTTTTTTTTTTGTTTGTTTCTATACATTTTAGGTAAACTGTGAGTGAAACTCGTTGTATTAACCCACACTCCTCACTTGAGGCAAATGAAGCCGACCGTCCTCCCATTCAGGTTCCCTTCCCCGAATTTAATGTTCTCGGTTATTAGATCTTCCTAGAATTACCACTCCCCATTTTTAGGTCTTCCTAGAATTAGGAAATATCACTCCACCTTTTTTTTTTATATTAAGACCTTCCCGCCAGAACTACTCGTACTCTCTCTATCCTTCTCCTGTGATTGTAGACGTTTAGCGTAGTGACAGTGTCTTGATTTGGTCACACTACATCTCTACAGGAAGAAAAATTCATAATGTCACTAGAACCTCCTCCTCCTCCTCCTCCTCCTCCTCCTCCTCCTGCTCCTTCTCCTCCTCTTCTTCTTCTTCTTCTTCTCCTTCTTCTTCTTCTTCTTAACAAGATGAGTGTGTTTGTCTTCTGTTTTTCGTCATGCACCTAGTGACTGAGTCTCTACGATCATTTGCAACGCTCTACACCACACCACACCCGTCATGCCACACACACACACACCCTCCTAACACCACACCATAACCCATACATGAGACCACACTCTTCACGACACACCACTTAAGCTCATTCCACAAAGATCAAGCTTCGTTTAAACACAGGAATGTAAAGAGGCAAGGTTTCAGAATGGCGTTTGCTTCCCACCCTGCTGAAATTTGTTCTTGGTCAGAGACAAATAGTCTAACTTGCATATTGCATATTGGGACGCCTTTGGGGTGTCGTCTGGTCGCCGCTGAGGAGGGCTACCACACGCATCTTCACTGCAGGGCCACGCCTCCCCATCCAAGCCACTACAACTCTCTCCTTCCCTAACTATCACTTCCTCCCCACGCCCACTTTCCGCCACCACGCCTTCTCTCCCGAGCCGCCACCACACCCTCACTCACCACCGCCACCACTCCCTCCCTCACCACCATCACTCCCTCCTTTCCTGGCCACCACAGACACTTCCATCACCTTCACTTCCCCTTCCAGGCCAACACATCACCACTGCTCCCTCCCTCTCTAGCTGCAACTCCCTTACCCACCATATCACTCCCTCCCCTCTCTTGTCACGTCACCCTAAACGGCGTATTGATATTGCCCAGTGGTTCAACCATTCTTTTAATCTACTTGCTTCTTCTTGCCTACTTATATTGCCGGCACAGCCCTAATTAATTCATTCATTTACTAAGTACCTTTTCCACATACAGGCGCTGAATCTTTGGTCAACTGTGGGAACCATTTGTTACACGTGCAGAGCGATAATAAATGAAAAAAAAAAAAGCAGTTGGAAGGAGCTAAAAAAATCGTGGAGAGAGAGAGAGAGAGAGAGAGAGAGAGAGAGAGAGAGAGAGAGAGAGAGAGAGGGGTGGGGGGGCGTCGTGGTTAATTAGCATGTATATAAAGTCTAGAGGCCGACACGTAAAATGGTCGTGAAGATGTATTATATATTTTTTTTGCCAGCGCGTGAAGGTGGAGGATACTTTAGCCACGCTGATAACGTGGGTGGAATTTGCTAATTAGCTCGCGCGATAACCAAATTACTTAGGACTTGCGGGCTAATTTGCATATCAGAGCGGCGTCAAGCATGTAATTTTTCTTCAGCATTTATATGCTCCTTTGTTGTCATAACTATTTATCTATCCATCTGTCTGTCTGTCTGTCTATCTGTCTACTTATTAGTCAGTCTATCTATCTGGCTGTCTGTGTCTTTATATGGGGCGTGTTGTACACGGGGCGACGTTCTCTTCGTGAGCTGCGTCAGGGCATGTGGAGTAGTCGGGGGAGGGGAAGCGAAGCCACGACAGGGTTTGTGGGGCTTGGCTGTGAATGGGTGGGGGTTGTGGGAGCTCTCGTTTCAGGGCATTGTCTATAGCAGCTGGAGAGAGAGGGAGGGTGTGTTGAGCGAAGCTGTTCTTTGTTTATGGCTCTACGAGAGAAACGACGAACGGTAATGGTACTTGCATATATATATATATATATATATATATATATATATATATATATATATATATATATATATATATATATATATATGCAGGTAAGACCACAAGGTCAAGGGAAGATACCAAATGTCAGGCGCTGTCGTACCTTACATTGTCAAGTCTGTCTTGACAGAGGAATATGCGAAAGCGCTCGACTATTTTTCCATTCCCTGGTGGAATTTACCTGCGCCTTACGTACACTTGTTACTTGTGTATTTTTCACACACACACACACACACACACACACACACACACACACACACACACTACATATATTCAGCCCACAGCTACACAAGCTGTTCATCGTGTTCGTTCACAATATCGGGCACCATCATCAGTTGCCACATTACTCATCTGTGCATTTAAATCGCCCCAACACTGACGCCTTCTCTCTCTCTCTCTCTCTCTCTCTCTCTCTCTCTCTCTCTCTCTCTCTCTCTCTCTCTCTCATCGCTCGCCTACACGCCCTCATAGACACGTTAGGAGCAGCAAATTGCCACAGTGTTTGGTCCCGTGTACGAGTGGAAATTATCAAAGCAAAGCATGTTTTCGTGACGAAAGCGCTTTTTTTTCTCCCCTCCCTTTTTTTTTTTCAAGTTTTTATTGTCTCATCTTTGCTGCTGCTCTGCTCTTTTTATTTTTTTTTTTTTTTTTTAGCGTTCTTCCAGCTATTTTCGTTGTTTTTAGAAAATGTAACGGAAACAGGTTTCAAGGGGTAGTTGGTTGTCTGTCATCATTGCTTGCCTCTGTCATCATTGCTCAACGGTGTAACAGTATTGTTTGGAGGTGAAATCCGTGGACTAAATTGAGGACCTCGTCATCATGTAAGAGTTTTTTTTTTATTATTTTCTTTAGAATTTTTAGTTTTGCATCTCACCTCATGGAGGCGAAAGTTGACTTAACTTAGAGGTCGTCATTTTATCAAGGAGTTAGGGAAACTGTGGTTGGGGGTAGGGTTTTCCTCGAGATGTTAGGGTAAACTTCTGGCCAGGAGGAAAAGGTTTTCCTCAAGGAATTAGGGGAAATCTCTGGCTTGGCAGGAGGGGGAGAGGTGTTTCCTGAAGGAATTAGGGGAAAATCTGGCTAGGAGTTGGGGGTAGGATGAGGGATTCCCTCAAAGAGTTAGGGAAAACTCTGCCTAAGGGTGGAGTGGGGTGAGGGTTTTCCTGAAGGAGTTAGGGGAAACTTTGCCTAAGGGGGGAGTGGGGTGAGGGTTTTCCTGAAGGAGTTAGGGGAAACTTTGCTCATTTGCAGTAAATAAGTTGGGGTTCCTCCCGCTGCCTCATTTAGGCTTCATCACGGCTACCTGCCCACCTGCCTCCCTCCGTCGGCGCCTCCTGCCGATACTACTGCAGCAAGTCGGCGCCCTCTTCATTCACTGTAACGGAGGCCCAGGTGGGTGTGGTGCAACGAGTCATGTATTTCATTACGTTGGAAGTGATTAGTGTACACTGTCCATGTCTATCGTACATGACAGGTAGAAAATGGATATGAGCAAATACGGCCTTTTGCTCGTCTGTTACTGGCGCTACATCGCTGACGCGGGAAATGCGATCAAATATATATATATATATATATATATATATATATATATATATATATATATATATATATATATATATACCTGATACAGGAATGTGCTGGTGGGAATCTTTTCTTTTTTTCGGGGATAAAAATCAGAGATCGATTATAGGGTCCCACTACCTGTGCAGGCGGAAAGTATGGTGAAGTATTGACCCACCTGATAAGAAATGATAAGGACCTGTCCCAAGACGGTGCGGAACGAGGCAGATAACGGAAGAATTCAGAATTTGTAGGTGGACGAGGGAGACGTGATGCGGAGGACGAGACTTATGTGAGGATCGTGTCACAAGTGTGATGGGGGAAGGAGAGCCTGTTTTGAGCAGTGTCACAACTCGTGTATTGGAGAGAGAGAGAGAGAGAGAGAGAGAGAGAGAGAGAGAGAGAGAGAGAGAGAGAGAGAGAGAGAGACAGACTCGGTTAGTACCAAATCATAACTTGTGTGGAGGATGCGGAAAGAAAACTTAGGGGGCGAATGAAAGAATAGGTACGACTTTGCGAGACTCTTTGAGCACAACAATACCTCTCTCAGGTACGACAGTGTAAGTGTGTCGTGCTCGTACGGGGTGGGTGGGTGGGCGATTCTTAGGTGTCTAAGGTCGTAGCTAGGCTTCGAAGTTAAGCGATGGCGTTTGAAAGTGTTTCTGGGGTGGGACGTCATCACTTGGGGAAAGGTCGTGTAGGTCGAAGAAGTCTGCGTAGCCCTCCATCGAATGGAGATGTCCTTCAGGTGTTTCATATGTGATGGCTCGGGTGGAGTCGCAGTAACCCCAAGCTGGAGGGTTCAGTTGGAAGTGTGTGTAGGATTACCACGAGGGGGTAATTGAGAAGAGAATCGTTCGCTGGCTACCCAGCTTTGATAACCCAGTGATTTAATCTTGACGAAGGGACGGTTAACAAATGCCTATGAGATGTTATCGGCAGTACTTCGTAAAGTTTGATTAAGAGTATTACGCAACACCATTTTTTTGTCCCCATCCTTTTTGCTCAAAAAGGAACATTGCTTTACTCCACCATCTACATTATTTGTTTTAAAGTTTGATGATGGATGATTTTAACATCTTTCAACTAATGAGCTTTGGGGGGGAAAAATCGGGAAATTAATGGTAGCTTTTGAGAAATAGGACGTGCATGCAAACGTTAACATGTTCGAGTCAGAACCGAATTATCAACACACAGTAGACCATACCCACTCAGCACTGGTAGAATTACCTTGTGCTAACCTCACTCCACTTCTTTTTCGAGGCGGGCGACACCACGGAATTGGAGTGTGTGTGTCTGTGAAGACTTATTAGCAGCCCTGTATTGTGCCTGTCAAGGACCCACCCCCCCAAGATTATTGAGGAACAATGGATCAAACGGATTCATTCGTCTGGAGCGAAGAACGGGAAGCACGACAGCCGGATTAGAAATGATATTGGAAAGACTGAAGCCAATTTACATCTGAGAGATAATGATAAGGATACGATTAAGATAACAGAGAGTAATGTAGGTATACAGAGCTCTTTAATTATTCAGGACTTTTACTGGCAAATACGTGAAACATTTTTGGACTAATCGTGTTGGAAAAACAAATACGTCATTCGGTAAATATATTCACTTTACCGTACAAAGACGTCATTCGGTAAATATATTTACTTTCCCGTACAAGCAAGGCTAGAAAATGGCCATGGGCCCACGTAACTCTGCTGATCAAAGCCCACGTAACCCTGCTGATCAAAGCAATAAATTCCACCTTGGTCCCAGATCGAACTGTTGAAGTAGATAAGAGCCTCCAGGAGTCGGGTGTTAAGGTGTACCGTCTGGTAAAAAGCAGAGAAAAAAAAAAAACATTATCGACAATGCTGCTCCACCCTGTCATTGCGACACCCAGGTATATATGTATATATATGTTCGATGTTGTGTGTGAGCCAGTATTTGTCGACCCTTCTGTGAAGGTTATGAGTAACTTCTGGACCTATGTGTCCATTTACCACCTACATTTTCATTATAGGAACTGGTCAGTATAGATGTAAGACATCTACATACCTATATCTGTATACTCATTCGTGCTATATGTATTGATTACATATACTCATTCGTGTTATACGCATTAACTATATCTATATACTCATTCGTGTTGTATGTATTGAATCGTCATTAATCCGTTGAGCGTGCATGGCCAGACCCGAGTTATCTCCTAGGGCGTGTTGAGGCGAAGCATGTGAAACGGGTTAAATGCCAGACTTGTTATTAAGATTTGATCAGACTCTGCTATTGACAAAAGCAAACGAGTTCATAAGCAGTTCGATGAACCAATACACCAAGTGATATTTTAAGTGATTTTCACATTTGTGATTTGATGAAGACTTTTTTTTTTGGGGGGGGGGGGGGGGTTTAAGTCGAATTTTCCTAAGAGTTCATCGATACAGTGGTATGTGAATTGTTGTTTCCGTACATAACACTCCACATGTGTCGTAGCTTTGTCGATACATCATCAGGCTACATCTATGAAGAAAAAAAATCGTACATTGAGGACAAAAAAAAAAAAAAGGATAAAAATCGTACAGTTTGTTCAGATTATTGGTCCTGATATTCTGTCAGGCAGTTTGCTATTCAAATATCGACCAGTTTTTACTTTGCCGCTGATTTTGTAATAAACTGGTGTGTGAGCCAAGGCTACGTACATTTTTTTTTCCCCCTTCGCTATTTTGCGAGTCGTAATTAGTGTCTCTTTGAGCATCATCAACAGGTGCATTCAGAGGCGAGTGAACACATGGTCAGTGGAGATGGTGATAATGTTTCAGAACACGAAATGTTTCCCCCGCCCACCTCCACAGAAAAAAAAAAAATGGGTGTATGAAATGTATCTGATGTATGAAATGGATCTCATTGTCTCCATCCCGTCAGATAATTTCGAGGGAACAGATACTTCGAGATCATGAATGATTACCCACATGTTCACAGTGACGTGTTGGTTACCGTGCGAAACCATGTTTGATATTAGGAGACATCACAGAGGAGACGTGTAGCAGTTTGACATCACAGTTGATGCGTTGTGGATGATAGCACGGAGACTCTCAGTGGATGATGACATCACAGGAGAGACATGTCCTGGATGACATCAGAAGAGAGACGCGAGATCTGGGTGACATCACAGGGGAAACGTGCGCCAAGAGGAGACGTGCGCTGAGGGACGACATGAGAGAAGACGTGCGTTGGATAACATCCCATGGGGGAGACGTACGCTGGGTGGCACTACAAGAGATGTGCTCCAGCAGGTTTGATCGCTGGGATCGGTTGGTTGGTCCACAACGCTACGCTCTAACCAGCCTCGGGATTTTGATACGGGCGAAGGACACTGGGAGGAAGACATTCAGCTCTATATTAATGAGCTATACGTGTGGGGCTGATTTGTTATTCATATCTGTGTTCGGACAGCGATTGGTTCGGTTATTGGAATGATGATCGCGTGCTTAATAATTGATACACACGAAAGCAGTATACCCTCGTTAAATGTTCTTTTGGATAGTTTTACACACACACACATACACACACACACACACACACACACACACACACACACACACACACAGAGCAAATAAACGTGCACGATCCAAGGAAATTGATATGGTGATGAAGGGTCAGAAGGGAATAAAGTTGGTGAGTAAGGCACAGAAGGGACTAAACTCGCTGATGAAGGAACAGAAGAGAAATAAAACTTGGTAATAAAGGAACATTGAGGGACATGCGAGACACTTGTGGGTCAGGGGATGAGAGGGGGCCGGGGGTGGGTCGTCCTGGTGGACTGCGGAAGTCGTAAAAACTGTTTGAATTCGACGGCGCGTGAAGAGATAGAGGGGCCGGTGCTGCTGCTGCTGCTGCTGCAGTCCCCAGCCCACCACCCCCACAGGCGGCTGCAGCGCCTGCCTGCCTGCACGGCTGAGCTGCATGGGTGAGTGGCTGGGTCACATGCGCCTGCCTGGCTAAGTAAGTAAGTACCTGTCTGCGTGGATGAGTTGCAGAGTCGGTCTTGGTTGGCTGGCTGGGTGGCTGATTGATTCGAGTAGATGGCTGACTGCTTGGGTAATTTGCTGGTTTGATGGCTGGTTAAGTTGCTGGCTGGTTGGCTAGTTGAGTTGCTGGCTGGATGAGTTGATGGTTGGTTGGCTAGTTGAGTTGCTGGCTGGTTGGTCGGCTGCTTGAGTTGCAGATTAACTAGCTGGCTGCCTGATTGAACAGATGGTTAGCTGACTGATGTGTTTCACTGGCCGACTGGCTTGTTGAGTGGCTGGCTGAGATATGCCTGCACAGATGGAAGGGCTCACACGTGTGTATACAGATTCACATACGAACACATTGCGTGTCTGTTGCTTGGGTATACTCCGTGATATACGAGGACTGCATCTGTGTACCTTAGGGTACCGTGGTGCACCTGTGAGACCGTGGAACACCTGGAGTGCCAAAGCATATTTGTAGAGGGAGGGAGAGGGGGAATTGGCACTGGTGATGTCTTACGAAGGAGGGAGTGCCGTGTTGCTCTAGTGTTCAGAGAGAGGTGGTTTGGTGTTAAAGGGAAGTGTTGATGGAAAGGGAGTTTGGTGGTGTTGGCTTTGGCCACCCCGATTCCCTTGGTTGTATGGTCAGTTTCAGCTGATCATCCTGTTCGGTAACGTGATCGGTACTGAAATATAATTAAACCTTATGAGAGATAGTGTGCGCGCGCAGGTTCCCACTCAACTGCAGGTGGATGTGTACATTTTAATCCATCAAACTTCTGTCTTACTTCACATTTCAAGTTGATGTAACCTGAGACTGTGGCCGCTAGAGTCCAACCTCCTTACAGGGACTGGCGAAACGAGAGTTATTGCACGATAGATGCAGCAATTTACACACGTCTTCGGGAAGAAAGTCCTCCTCCGCCTTCCATTCACAGACTTGTATTCCATCGCGTAAGTTTTACCTGGCGTTAAGTGTATATTTACCTTGCTGCCTCACAGCAGCGAAAACTTCCCTGTGCTCTGATTTCTATGCCGCTCGAGCCACTGGCTCGTGAGCAGGACGAGACGAGGCATGGGTGTGTGGGCGCCTTAAGAAGTGGTGGTGCCTGGTTAGAGTTCTGGGTGACTGAGGTGAGGCAGTGTTGGTGCCTGGGGAGCAGTGTCGCTCCCCGGTGAGGTGCCTGGTGAGGGGTGTTGGTGCCTGGTGAGGGGTGTTGGTGCCTGGTGAGGCAGCGTTGGTGGCTGCTAAGAAGTGTTGGTGATGGTGCTCTCATTGCGTCAGGGCCCCCTGTCCCCCACTTGCTGCACGTTGTTCCTTCTCTCTCTCTCTCTCTCTCTCTCTCTCTCTCTCTCTCTCTCTCTCTCTCTCTCTCTCTCTCTCTCTCTCTCTCAAAGAAAAAAGTACTCGTGGCGGGAGGGTATTGATCGTTTGCTTGTGAAGTGTACCAGAAGTTGCGTGGTACAATCGGCGGAGGAGTTACGCACGTGCGTGCGGCCAGGCGCAGGAATCAAGGGCACTCGGGAAGTTTGCGCGTTGACCCGAACGATGATAAGGTAGAGAAATTAAACCATCCTGAACTGTAGGAGGAAAGGCAACACTCTCTCTCTCTCTCTCTCTCTCTCTCTCTCTCTCTCTCTCTCTCTCTCTCTCTCTCTCTCTCTCTCTCTGTGACAGTGAATAACATTTCGTGATTGGAGCTGCATGACTGGACAGCCGCTTCCCAGGGTTGCATGCCTGGATGCCTGCTCCCTAGGGACGGCATGGCTTGACAGCCGCTCCTCAGGGGCGGTGGAAAGCTGTGTATTGCATGACAGCCGCTCCCGAGGGGCGTTGGGAGGCTGCATGGCTTGTTAGCCGCTCCCCAGGGGCGTCGGTGGGAGGAGACTACATTACTTGACAGTCGGGCCTTAAGTAAGGAGGTAGGGAGCTGCACTGACTCAACAGCCCCATCCCAGGGGAAGGCTGGAGGTACATAGCTCGACGCCCACAGTCGTGCTGAACGCATTTGTCTGCCGTCAAATGTCCCTGGAAGCCGTCGGTGCCGATGGGTGGGTGAAGTTCGGCTGAGAGTGAGTGAGAGAGAGAGAGTGGACTAGGTGAGGCATCTGGGATTTTTATTACCCAGAATGGAAATCTAAAGTTGATGGTGTAAAACGGTGCTGTGCTCTGTGTGTGTGTGTGTGTGTGTGTGTGTGTGTGTGTGTGCATGGCGCATGTTTTCTGTGCGCGTCCCTCCATTGTTCCCAGCAGCATGCGTGAGGAGGGCCGGCCGGCTGGCTGGAACAATGGTGCAGCCTGGACAAGGACGTGTCCGTCATCCTGCCGCCGAGCCTACAGCTCCGGCCAGGGGCAGCTTGTGACATCCAAAGGACACTTGGGTTCGCCGGGGCATTGCCTGTCTTTACGGGAGGTGACCGTCTGTGGTTTTTTTGCACACCTATATGATGGGATGGTGGATGCTGGCAGGCTCTGCCCTACCAGTATGGGAAAGTCCAGCTGGGTTAGTGTATTTATATGGGACCTGTCCACCTGGCTGTGGTTACTCGTGTGTGGGAGGTGGCAGGTGGCTATGCCCACTTATCGGGGATGAGGGTCCATCTGGCTCTCCCTACTTCTTCGGGGAGGTAAGAAGTGGCTACTATTCCTTACTGTGTATATAGAATTGGTCCAGCTAGCTTTGTTTACGTATGTAGGAGGTCCCTCGTGTAGGTGGTGATGCCGTGGCCATGCATCAGGTAACACAGAGCTCTTCCGTGTGTGGAACAGGGACTTCGTGGTTTCCTACATCAGGGTTATTATATAGGTTAACCTCCTCGTTTTCCATCATAGCTTTGGATCCGTTTTCCCTTAGGGCCGTGGACATGTTATGGGTACCCCACCTCAGGGGTCATGGATTTATTTCCTTTCGCGAGTATGGGCGCCCCGCCTCAGGGCCGTAGGGCATACCCTCAGGGCTAGGACGCCTTTTTCATCATGACCTCGGCGAGTCCCTCCTGAAGACCTGTGGTTTTGCTTTCTTCCGCCTAGGGCTGTAAGGCAACAGTGTAGTCGCCTGTCAAGACGAACGTATTCCTTTCTTCAAGATCCATCATATGTAGATCTTAGGGCTGTAGGTCCCGTCTCTTGAAGGCCGGGATGTGTTTGCTTCCAAGGCCATAGATGGTGATGGCTGCCACACCATCCTCTTTTGGCGAGGGATGGACGTTTCTGTAGCGTTGAAGGTTTCGTTCGAGTCATTTCTGGAGCGGGAAGGCTTGTCCCGGAGCCGTAGATGCTTCTCTCCTCAGGGCCGTCTGTGTGTGTGTCCTCTCTGTCCTTCAAGGACATTTGAGGTTACCTAATGAGGAAGAAAAGATAGATGGCGTAAAGTGGGAGAATTTTGGGTCCTATGAAGGACGCAAGGGAGTGGCATTCGATGAGCTTCAATCCTTCACTGACTTGCGACCTCTGCTTCCTGTGTTGGTGTTCCGTAGCCACGCGAGCATTGGAGGGAAGTAAACAAAAGATGGTGGTTCCGATGCAGTGTTGATAGTGCGACGCTTCTCTTATGGGTCACTGTGCACACTGTACTCCCATCACAACAGTCGTACCTAAATCTGTTGTAGCATATATATATATATATATATATATATATATATATATATATATATATATATATATATATATATATTAGACTGGGCAAAAGTTGCAAAGTCCGTTGCAGTAAGACACGACGAGTTTGTACGAAAAAAAGTCTTCTCGTCTATAGTGTGTGTGTGTGTTTGTGTGTGTGTGTGTGTGTGTGTGTGTGTGTGTGTGTGTGTGTGTGTGACGCCCTGCCGGGGAAATGATATCACGTGTGTCGGCGTAAATTTGCCGTTATGTGAAATCGATACACCGAGCGAATAGAGTGAGAGAGAAAAAAAAAAAAGATACTTCGCTATCGTATGCACAGTCGAAGATACGTACACGCAGTCGTTTTCCCGCATCAAAAGCAGTGTGTTACTGCCTGCGGGATGCCACCCGTAGTACGAATACTACCCACACGGGTTTTTCGTGCTGACAGCATTTATTTATTTTTCTTTCTACATCGTTGGTTGTGAATATTGTAGGAAGAATCGTGAAATAAGCTCTAGCTTAACGAATGATTCTGTTTTTATGATCAGTATTCTGCCCTTGACTTCGCCAGAATATTGGTCGTGATCTGGATATTCAGGGCGGCGATAGATTTTCTTTTTCTAACTCTGCCCGCAAAAAGCAACTAATTGATCGTGCGCTCCAACCCATCCTGTGGGCGGGGGGTCCAAGAGAGAGGATACAGAGTGGTCAGGCGTGTGTGTGTGTGTGTGTGTGTTGTGGGTAATTACCTCTTTGTACTGTACGGGGGAGGGAATATTACACTCGCGGGGGTCTCGTTTCTTGAACAGTCTCTGTATGTTGTCTGTGTTTAACCATGTCCTCTGGTCATCTCATTCCATTCATCCACTACTCCTATCGCATGAAAGAAGGGAGGAGTTTGTTCGATGGTGGTGGTTGTGGTGTGGGTAGGTCGAGGGTGGCGTGGTGGCGTGAGGTGGTTAAGGGGGAGGATGAGACGAAGGAATTGGACCAGGGAAGGCAAGTAGAGAGCAAGACAAGAAAGTTGTAAGTGTGTAAAGATGGTTTTGGCTGAGGTCAACTGTGATGTGTCGGTCGTTTGTCGATTATGTTCTTGTGGTGTTTTATTTATGTAATCTCGGCGTTGTGTATATAGTGTTGCCATGTGTTGGCTAAGTAAAAAAGTAGTCGGGGATGAGTGGTGTTTCAGGACTTTTGGTAGGGCACCGTTGGAACCAGGTGTGTTCCATGCTTGTGTTGCTGTCCGGATGTGGGATATGTCTGTGATTTGTGTTTTTGTTGTGTTTTACCTTCTCACAGTATTTCGTTGTTTTCCTCGTAGACGAGTGCCACTTGGTGTCGTCTTCAGTGGCTTCAGTGTCTTCTCAGGTGGGTGGGAGTACTGGGGCGTAGCTCAGTATGAGGAGGCCAGGTGGGTGGATGGGAGGGGTAAACAAGGGAACGGCCTAAAGCAAGGCGAGGATCATGGCCTTGGCAAGATTTTGGGTTTTGTATCTTCGTAAATTGCAGGCCATTGCAGAATTGATCATGGTGACGTTCAGTGTGTGGTCAAGTATCTTGCAGCTCTTCTGTCCGCTGCTGCCTGCTTCGATCTGTCACTCGGCCACACACACACACACACACACACACACACACACACACACCATAGTGTTGGGTGCAGGTGACCCATAGCCTCCCTCAGTCATGGCGTGCACGTACTCAGACCTCTTGCCATCCTCTCTTTGTGTCGGCAACATTTAATTCGTCCTCCACGACAGTGTGACTTAACGTCCTGACCTCCCCTGTGTGTAAGACGGATGGTGACCTCTCCCCCTCAATAGGACGTAGGAGCCAGGACCTTCATCCTTCACTGTCGCCTGTTACGGTGACTCTATCCCCCTCCTCCCCCCCTCCCCCCTCCCTCAGCGATGTTGTCACCCCGATACGGGCTCGGTGGACTACCTACGATGGGTCGCCTCACGTGCTCTTTACAAGATCGCCGGCGCTGGAGCTCTCCGGAGGGTGTGGTGACGATAAAGGAGATGGTGTCGGTCGATGGGGTTGGCTGCCTCACTGGATGGTGGTTAGGAGGGCGGGCGGTGCGCTGCGGCCGATGTTGAACGTTTCGCTCGGTTGCTTGTGGGTGGGTGCCTACCCGCCTAACCCTAAGTATGTTTGGTGTGCCGTGGTAGCGTCTCGTTCGTCATCGTCGAGACTCGGATCCGACGATCCGAAATTGGCTGTTTGCTGCTTTGCGTCCTCTTCGCTCGTTGTTATTTAAACCCATTGAACACTTCCTTGCGACCCGTCGCGTGCTCAAAGATCGTAGCTTCGTGCTTCAGGGGTCGAGTCGGCAAAGGCTTTCACATCATTGTAGCATTTCTTCTTAAGGTTCGAAAATGACAGAGAATAAATCACCACCTCTGAAGTTGTGGAGCGAAGGCCCTCCCCACCACCACCACCACCACCACCACCGGCTGAGGGTATCGAGTGCGTGCGCTGGGAAACTTGAACGCCGGACCCACCAACCTAAACTGGAATGCAGTTCTGCGACGTTCCCCGTCCCTCATGAGAGACCGTCGTACACTTTCTGTCATATTCACTAACATTTACCAACAGATTTATAGACTGTTGTTGAATAAGCTCTTGAGCGCGACGGCACGGCTCCTCTGACTTCCTAAAGCCTGGCCATCAACCCTCTGAGGCTTACTCTCGTGCTCAAGGGTTGTAACGTCGTGCTCAAGGAAGGACCAGTGTGCTCAAGATTATCCCCGTCGTGCTCAGGGGTCGTACCGTCGTGCTCAAGGGTCGTACCGTCGTGCTCAAGGGTATCACCGTCGTGTTCAAGGGATGCAGTGTCTTGCTCAAAAGGTTGAGTTGAAAAAAAAAAAAGTAGCATGTTAATTTTCGTAAATGCTTTTACAGATACAAGAGCCAGTTCTACAAGGTGAGGCATGCACGTCACGTCTCCCTCAAAAAAGTTCAGGGAAAGTGGAGACTGATGGTCATTGGGAAACGTGCGAAGAAAATTGGATAAATGAGCGACAGCATGAAGACCTTTGGCCTTATTTTTTTTGCAGTTCAAATATTTGGTCGTCAGATGAGAAGCGAGAGACTGTAGGAAATGTGCAGTTGTTTAGTAGATTTTTGTTTCTTCTGGGATGGAGTATTTTAGGACACGCGCACACACACACACACACACACACACACACACACACACACACACACACACACACACACACACACACAAAGGAGTAAAGACATAGCACATATATATATATATATATATATATATATATATATATATATATATATATATATATATATATATATATATATATATAAGGTTAAGAGGTGTAACTTCAGAGTGAAACACTTTCCCCTTAACACACAGTGATCACACGTACTTAACTCTGTACCACATAGAGGCTGGTACAGAAACTGGATATCCTGGCTAGAATAAAGGTGAGATTTCTTCACTGAATACAGGATTATTAGAGTGGACGCATATCGGGGAAACCTCCTCGAATCGGGTTTAGGTCATCCGTGGCGTGCCGCAGGGTGCTTTCCTGGGACCTTTTGCCTTCTTGATCAGTATGAATGACGTAGTAGACTGTAAACCTTGGAATACAGTTCCCCCAAGGAATTGTAGTCGCACCTAAGTGGCCGCTCATGTACATGACCACAGTAGTTTCCATCGAATGCTCCTTCTGCTCATTAGGTAGGCTAAGGACTCGCTCAGGTCTTCCTGCATCGCCAGGGGCTCCCTTTTTTCTCAGTTGGTTTATTCATTATTCTGGGTTTGTGGTTATGATAATTGCGTAATTATCTTAAAATCCCCTGTACCCAACACCCTTCACAAACTCTTCAATTCTTCAAAGTCGACCCTCCACTCAGCGCTCCCAAAACCCTACAAAAAGTCTTTATCTCCTAAATCCTAAGAACACTTCAAGAATTCCCTCAGAGTCATCACAAGAGATCCCTCCTCCCCCAAGAGTTGGTAGGCAGCCCTCGACCAGGAAGTTTGCGTATATTGCTGGCAGTACCATCCTGGGTAGAGGGAGGGTGTCAGCGATGGCTGCACAGTAAGCCGGCGCTTCAGCGGCTGTCAAGTGTCACTAGTGGACCAGGTAGGTGTCTTTTCTTTCTGCCCTTACCCGACGCTTTTAGCTGCTGGCTTTCAGTCCACGGTCTTTCAGAGTCTCCTCGTCCTCGCACAAAACGCGTGACGACACGAAACTCTCCCAACTCTCCTTCGTAACTCCATTAAACTGCAGTGAGCATTGCCCCCTCCCTCTTGGCAACATATCTTCCTAAATACTCTTAAGTAAGTTAGGTGCCGCTCCCAGTGTCGTCATCTCGCATGACCCCCCTGTCCCTTCCGTCAACAGCCACGGAATTTATTCATGGCTTTTAGCTTCATCCTCCCGCGCCGGGATGGTGAGAGATGATTGTTTCTCATCCCAGTATCCCCCATGAAGATTGTTCTAATCTGTTCATGATTGTAAAACCGTTCCCGCCCTCCCAGGTGTATGAGGTAGATGGATGGGGCTCGTCAGCCGTAATGAACAATTAGTGGTAATTGCGGGCGATATTTTAGGAGGATCATTCAGAGGGACGAGGAATTTTATTTGGACAGCCCAACCGACCCACTCCTTTGTCCGGCCGGTCACACTGTTGGCAAAGCGGTCTGAACATTCGCCCTTTGAGCACGAAGGCTGGGGAACGACAACCAACTCCCCACCCCTTAAGTCTTTGACCTGCCCCTGCGGAAAAAAAAAAAAAAGAGGCCAGGCCATCATATCCAGGGGTCAAATCATCGTCGTCTTCCTCAGTGATCACACTCGGTGTCTTTCGTGGAAGTTATCGTCAATGGGAACCGCAGAATTCGCCATTAAATCGCAAACACTTTACCTGGGTTCGAGTTGATACGCGGGTGTTGCCACAGTATACGAGGAGGGTTTCGAGCCGAGCGCAAGCCTAGTTCTCCCTCTCCCCTGTGAATAATGGTGGTGTTGTGGTCTGGTGTGGCAGGAGGGGCTGGGGTGGTGTTGACAAATGGAGGTCGTTTGCGTCATGATGCCCCCGTCATGGGGTGGCACACTGCCTTTTTTTTTTTTTACCCTATTTTTTTTTTTTTTTTTGTCGTATTTTTGCCGAGTCCTCGCGTTTGCAAAAATACCCGGGTGAATTGTGTATGTACGACCGTATGTATGTCGCATCGTGCTCTGTTTCCATGTATGCCTTTGTTTGGAGGTCACTGCCTCTGTATGTATATGCCCGTGTGTCTGTGTGTACGTACATGTATGCACAAAATCACAACGGACACGTGATTTTATAAATGCTAATAAAAAAAGTGGAAATGGACACACGAGATCCTGAGCGCTTTCGTGTATTAACACATCTTCAGAGGACAGTTACTGTCTTCTGAATATGTGTTAATACACGAAAGCGCTCAGGATCTCGAGTTTCCTTTTCCATGTGTATTTTTTTCAAGATATATATATGTATATATATATATATATATATATATATATATATATATATATATATATATATATGTATATATTTATGTATCTAGCGTGTGGTTTTGAGCTATATGTGAGGAGACCGTCACTGGAGAGAAGACACGGTGAACAGCAAGGTATTATTGCGTGTCGCTCTGGACGTTCACCTCATTGCGAGCTAATTAGATTTCCGGCCAATTCTGTTCTCCTTTATTGGGATTGATAAAAAGGTACGCTGATGCTCCTACGACACCCCACGAGAAAGAGGGTAAGCGGGATATTTTGTATATGGACGAACAGAGAGGCTTTACTTTTCCCCCAGTTAGACTGTAGCTGTTTGAGGTTATGAGTTAGTAGTTACAGAAAAGGGCTTAGAGAGAGAGAGAGAGAGAGAGAGAGAGAGAGAGAGAGAGAGAGAGAGAGAGAGAGAGAGAGAGAGAACGATTGAGCGGAAGGCCGGCGGTCTGCCACAGTTCAAGTGTTAAGACGTGGCGCAGCCTAGGCCTCCTACAAGCTAAACTAACATCATGGTAATTATCACGACGCTCGAGGCAAAGAGATGTAAGCTTAATTTGGGGGGATCCATCTTGTCAGCAGATGATAATGATGATCATATCACAGGAATAATACGTTTTCTTAGTTTTTGTCTCGAGCAACGCAGGCGAGCTGGATTGGTTTGGTCTCTTGTGTATTTACTACCCTAGAGGGTTTACAGAACGTCGTCACGACACGAACGTACTGGTTTGTCACAAGTGCGATGGTCTCTCTTTAAGATTCTCCTTGTGTGTGTAAGTGTGTGTGTGTGTGTGGGGTGGTGGTTTCCTAATGTATGTTACGACACGGTCGCACTGGCTCGTCCGTCACGGCTACGACGTCGTCTTTAAGGTTAATCAATATTCAGGTGCCACAGGTGTGTGTGTGTGTGTGTGTGTGTGTGTGTGTGTGTGTGTGTGTGTGTGTGTGTGTGTGTCACTGGTCCTGCGACTTACGTAAGCGTCACAGTAATGATCTGTAACGGGTGACGGTATGGATTCCCAACCCCCTCACCCCTCCCAGTCTCCCCCCCCCCCGTGAGAGGACGACGGTGCGACCTTAGGCTATGATGCCATATGACCTTTGACCTGACCCATGAGGTTATCAGTGCTTCTGATAACTAGTAGTGGGTACCAGCAGTGGTTATTACTGTTACGTTTGCAGCGGCGGGGTCGACCCCATGGGTTGTATTCTTCGTTCGTCGTGGTGATCAGAGAGGATGGTGTGTGTGTGTGTGTGTGTGTGTGTGTGGTTGTTACCATGGGGCGGAAGTGAGCGTTACGGCGAGGTCTGCCGTGGTTTGCTGAGTACTCTCTTGGCCGTGTTGTGGCGGGAACTGCCTTGTTGTGGTGGTGGCATACTCGTTTGCGACAAGAAACGCCCATGACGACGCATCTAGTACGAGGGTATCGTAAGGGGCCTAACGACTGGAGGTTATTATCTAAAACCCTTAACATCTATCGGGATCGTTGTGTGCACTGGAGAATGTAAGGCAATTGAACAAGAGACAATGTCCTCACTTTTATCCAGTTGCTTCGGATGTAGTTTGGTCCGGTTTACATGTGGTTACATTAGCGAGGATCCAATGCCTTGTAAAGGCAGGATCTCGTCTTGGTGGCGGGCGTCCCGCAGGACACATCGAGGTGGGGTACAACACATCTGTGAGGTACGTATTCGCCAGAGGTACAGAAACTGGACCTCACTCATTGAATTGCAAGTTACAGGATGAGTAAAACTGTCGACAACAGGCCAAGTCCGGATCCTTATCAGGCATCTGGGGGGGCAAGATTCAGGGTAATCCTCCAATACCTGGGACAAAATTGGGATACTTTTATAAGTTTCGGGTGTAATATGAGGATACTTCTCACGTATGTTAGGCAAGATTAAAGCTACTCCTCAAATATCTGGGAGCAAGGATACATTACAAGTTACCTTTTACACACATTACCATGCATGAAGTGCTGTCAAACCTAATGTAAAAGCAGGATTTACCACATACTAGACCAGCGCTGCTGCCATACCACCCTTGAGATTTTTCCCATCTTCTGTGCATCTTTGTGGCTGCCAGCCTTCCTCTGACAGGAGGGCTCGGTGTTTTGTACATGCCTTGCGGCTATTGACGAGGAAAGGCTAAACGCATCTGCCCAGCGTCAGAGGATTTACATCCCTGTGTGTGTGTGTGTGTGTAGGGGATGGGGTAGGGTCTCGTATAATGGCATAGGCTACCACTACCTGATATCATGGCCTTGCCCAGACCAACGCGACATCCACGTGCTGTTGTGTGGACACTTAAGCTGAGAGTAATTGAGACACTTGACGTTAATCATCATAATTTTTTTTAATGTAAAAAAAAGATCTTATTTAATCTGTATCCTTTTATCCCACTCGTTTTTCTTCTTTCACCAACCCCCTCAAGAGTCCTTCTCTCTCATTTCATTCCCACTTACTTTCCCATTTTCCTTCACAGTTTCCTTCATTGCTTCATTGCATTGCCACTTGTGAACTTCCCCCAACGACTATTTTCGTACGATCTTTATTCTGCCAGACCGTCATTTTTTTACGTTTATTCTTATTCGCATTCTTCGTGTTGTCTCTCTGGCACCACTAGGAGTGTCCACGGCCGGTATATCATTATACACATCCGCACGTTGCTGCCACATTTCAGTCCTCCACTGTCGCATCGTGACCTGTATTGTTATCTGTCTCTTCTGTACCCCAGGCTTAAGGCTCATCACCTGGCCAGGTCTCCTCTACCCCCAGGCTCTTGGGTCTCACGCCACGACCCCCTTCTCTTGTTGTACCCCAGCCTCAGAGTACTAAGCCACGACCCCTTCTCTTGTACCCCAGGTTCGGAGCTTATCACCAGGCCACGCCCCTTCTCCCTCCCTCCCTCCCCCCAGGCTGGGAGCATACTAACAAGCCACGCTCCTTCTCCCCTCCTCCCCCACTAGGCTCAGAGCTTTCCACCCGGCCACTTCCCCTTCAACCACCCAGTTTCTAAAACGCATTACGACCACACCCCCTTCTGTCCTAGCTGGTTCTTTTTGTCTCTCTCCCACGTGAATGTCCCCTACCCCCCCCTGCCCCACAGTTAGACACCAGCCCCTCCACAACCCCCCAACCTCTCCTCCCCTTGCCAGTCGCGCCACGCCTCCGTACCCTCGTCCTGTCCCCTCCCCTTCCTTCCCCATCCCGCGGCACTGCCCCTCCCTCCCCCCCTCCTGTCCTTCCCCCTCCACCCTGTGTTATGACAATGAATGAGCGTCGTTTCTTTGTCTGTCTGCATGTAACTGAAGAACGACGGGATGACGTCACTGAGTCCTGAATGGGGTAAGGTGCCACTCTTGTTTGTGTGTGTGTGTGTGTGTGTGTGTGTGTGTGTGTGTGGTGATAGTTGAGATATCTGTGACGATACGGATGATTAACTGTTTATATAACTGGCTGCCTCGTAAAGGCTGAGAGTGTATATAGAAAATGGACTCCATACTTGTGTGTGTGTTTGTGTCTGTGGTTACTGCTGCTGTTGCTGGTCGCCTTCGTATCACTGTGGCTTCGCCGTCGGTTTCCGTAGTTTATTTCAAGCCACTTTTGTCACGGTGTGATGCACTGAGGGCTAGGCGAACGGACGAGTATACGTAACACTGTGTCTTTCGCGGATGCTGCATGACATCCGCCGAGGACTTTGAGAGTAGGAAGAAAAATCGCCTCTCTTTCCTACATCTTTCGCCATGTTGATGATCCAGTTTGGTGCCGGCCTTTTCAGTGGTTTAGTGACGCGAAACACTTGAGACACGGGGGGGCCGGCTGTGCGTACGACACGACCCGTGCCAGGCAAATGGATCACCGAGCAGCAGAGTCGCGTCTTTCTCATTGTATGAGTGATGGTGTCTCTCAAGAGCTGTCGCCCCCTCTTGGACTATGGAATATCGCTCGTCCTCAGAGAACAGTATAAGAAGGAGACACAACATAAGCGCTGGGTGTCCTGTTAGGTCTTGTCGGGCGATAGAGCTTCCTCATGGGGCAGTAGATGTTACTTGTGGGGCAATAGATGATGTTCCATGTCGGGCATTAGATGATCTCGTTACGTGATTGTTTATAGAACATAGTTTCGTGCGTGTTTTCATTATTTTTCAGGCGCGAAGTATTGCCCCAGCAGGTTCCGTGCTTTTTGATCAGCGCCGTCGCTACAAATTAGCGAAAGTTGTTTTAGTAATAGGATCCGCATTTTTCGCCTCGCTGTTTGCCCCCCCGAGCATTCCCTCTCCCCGCTCAGGGAGCCATCACGGTTGGCCTCAACAAATTCCCTGATAACTTTTCCCATTAGTGTAGACCCATTGTGAGAGATTTACACGACACGTTTCGCTAATTGTGAAACGTTTGTGTTCAGTTCGGTGGCTGCTCGACAACCCCCGACCGTTTTTTTTTTTTTTTTTTTTTTGGCTTCCTTTTTGCTGCCTCTGTTGTCACAAGATCCTTGATCTGTTTACGCGAGAGGTTGTTTTACGACTGGGTTGTAGATTGCCTTGTGAAGAATATATAGGGATGCTCGCGGTGCAGTTAGCCCCTAGGGGCACGACGTCCCTTGAGCACGACGGTTGTGAACCTTGAGCACGACGGTACGACCCGTGGGCACGACGGCCCTTGAGCACAACGATACGACCCGTGGTCACGACGGCACGACTCGTGGTCAAGACGATTATGGTCCTTGGGCACGACGGTACGACCCGTAGTCACGACGGAACGACTCGTGGTCAAGACGATTATGGTCCTTGAGCACGACGGTACGACCCGTAGTCACAACGGAACGACTCGTGGTCAAGACGATTACGGTCCTTGAGCACGACGGTACTTCTTCCATAGGTATGATGGTAAGACATGTCACACACAAGGGTCGTGCTTGAGGGTCGTGGCTGCCCTGGTCAGGGACTGTGTCGTGGTGCTCAAGGCTCGTGCCCAAGGGTCGCGCCGTTAGTTGCCAAGAGGTTAACTTGACCGGTCAGTGTTTGAAATTCACTGGAGACCTCTGGTAATGATATCATGAAAGTCCGATGAGGCTTGAGCACGCGCCGGGGTCGGCCAGTCCATGCGTACCACGCTGACGATGATAATACACCCCAGTTCGCCCCCTCCTCTCCAAGTGTATTCAGAGGTCACACAGCACGTATGTTGCATTAGCTTAGTAACGCGGCCCCCAGCAGCCATCCTGATTGAACAGAGGAACAGGACAGTAGCTTGGTCCACAGACCGAGGTGTTGGGGGGGACAGAAGTCCTCCGAAATGATCGGAAGGTGTACGTAAGGTGAGGTTGAGAGGTCTCTCAGGCCGAACTGTGATGGTAGAAGAGTTCCGAAATCATGGTATCTTACACTTGGCTAGGGTATTAATGCCTTCCCTTGACTGTGGGTAGTGTATGTTGATGGTTAAACTGTCCGTTGACTGTGTTGGGAGGATGACTGGATTGTTATTTTCAGCTTTCCCCCCCGTCAGTAATGGGGGTCCTGTGTTGCTGGAACGTTAGGTATTGCAAGGGTAGTCGGTGGTGCGTCTGTTAACTTTACATGCACGTTTTCTATTCAGCCAGTCATCCAGTTAGTTGTTCGATCGAATGGCCATTAACTTAGGCTGGTTAGGTTAGTCGCAGCTAATCATACGTTGAGGCAGTTGTTGCACGTGATCATTCTTGGAGGTCGTTAATAACCTCTGGCGTGGGAATGAGGAAGTTGTGGGGGGCGGGGGCCCGTTACCCGTTGCTGGGCACCACCTCTCTCACGCACCCCCCCACATTCAGACGTCGTCGAGGACCCGCGGTCGTGGGAAAAAGTGCGCTCGTGCATGAATAAAGCACACGTTGCTCCCGAATGCGGTTTCCAGTCCCCTTTACCCCCCCCGCCAAGATTGTGCGTGGGAGTAACAGCGGTTGGACAGACCCAAACGTGCGCGTGAGTGCGACTGTTGGAACAGACCCAAACATATGTAACCCTGAGTACAACGGTTGGGATCCTGCTCGGGCCTGCACACTGCTTACCCACGTAATCTGCCTGTGATGGGGTGCTTCTGGCTTTGAATGGTGTTTTTTGCATTAAGAGGATTAGTCTTGCGCTATTTGCGAATAGAAGGATCATGGCATAGCGTGACTCGTGCACACACACACACACTTTTTTACATGGTTGTTAGTAGTGTGTTCCGCCTTAACTAGCTGGCACCAGGAATAGACAAAAGGCGGCCACATTTGCCAACATTCACCTCACTGTGTCACGTATAACGGCAGAGCTTACCACCCATAGTCATGCTCCAGAGCCTATTTTCTGGTTTTCCACAACTACTTCGCACACACCTGGTTCAGCACGTCGACACTCGTATGACACGTCATTGCAAATCATTGTATCCAATGCATGCCTCTCACCCTCCTGACTATTCAAGCCACATTACCTGAAAGCCTCCTTCACACTATACCTTCGTATCCTTTTCGGTTTGCCCTCTTCCCCTTCCTCCCTCTGCTTCTCTCTCAGATTGCGTTCCCTATTACACTTCGCTCTCACAACCAGTAATTTCTTGTATACACTTAACCCGCCTGGCACCACATACTCTCCTCAGGAGTTTCATATCCAGCGTTTCCACCCTCTGCTGTCCTGTTGTTAACGGTCCGACTCTCATTCATACACTGTCGGGACTATTACATCTTTCCCAATGTCCATATTTGCCTAGACAGACACTGACTTCCACCTCACACTTCACAATACACTCCTCCTCCTCCTCTCCCAACTTATGACTCGCATCAGCTCCCATAGTTCCATCTACTGGTATGTTCGCTTCCAGGTACGTAAATCATTCCGCTTCCTCCATGTCCTACGCATTCAAACTCCCACGCAAATCGTCCTGTCTCGCCACCTGCCCTTGGTGCACCTCTCCCTTGCTTTTGTTCACATAACTTCTCAACTTCCTCCTTACACAAACTCGTCCAAACTCTTGACACCAGCTTCTGGAGTTTCTCTCGAATCTGACACCAGAGCAGCGTCCAGGGTTCTCGGGGATCCTTAAAATGTCTTTACTTTGTATCTTCAAGGTTTTGAAAGGGTCTTGGGTATGTCAAAATCGCTGTGTTAGGTCATAAAAGGCCTCACAGAGCTACAGACATGATGGCGGCGGGAGGGAAATTTAGTTTTGACTGATCCTGTTACAAAATCGCAGGCATTGAGGACAAGACTAAAGGAAGGGGACACGCATATGAATGATGTGGAATTGTGAATTAAAAGGGAAGCTGGAGAACGGTGGCTCCTGCCCTACCGGTGCTGATCTCTCAAACGCATGTGGAGAACAACACAGAGTCTTATGATTAGAAAATGATAGATTGTTCATTGGCCTTGTTACAGATAGAGTATGCAGAGTATAGGAAGAGTGTCATATATATATATATATATATATATATATATATATAGGTGGTACTGTACTCCGCGTGCTTGAACTGTGCTTAGACTACGAGTGGAAAGTCACCTTTGACGAAAGAAAGTACTGTCTCGAAAAAAAAAAAAATAAAAACTTGCTTCAAAAGAGTCTTTTCTGACCCTGCTATTGAATGCAGCATAGCCTTGAAGTTGCAGGTTGCCTCTAGGTTAAAAGGGAGGTCCCTGTGGTTATAGCCTCGGGACTGACTCCTTCGTGAAAGGAGATCTGGGATTGTGTAATGTACGTTATTACAATACGGGTCGGATCAAAAAAAAGGTCTCTCGTACTTTAGAGTAGAGGGTCAGACCGCCTTGCTTAGATTAAGGTTGTGGAAGAAACGATATTTTTAAGGGGGCACGGTTATTAGACCTGACACTTGCAGCTTGCTTCGGATAAGCTTCAAGCTTTAATAAGAGTTAGAAGAATGTCTGTCTCTCTCTCTCTGGGAAGGGGATTGGCTCATCTGCCAGACGCATGGCAAGGAATCTAGTTCGCATAAGTAGGATTGCAGTGAATGTGTTCACTGTTGAGCATACGGGGTTAAGTTAAACTGGGATGTTTGGTGGTGGTACTGATGCATAGCCTACCACGGTTTTTTTTTTTTTTGGCCCTCGTTGGTGGTGCTGATGGATGCTGTCAGCTTCGTTGCTTCTTCTTCTTCCTGCTGACGAGTGTCAGCTATGTTGGAACCTCGTTCTTCCCTGTTGACTATTGTCGGCTGTGTTGGTCCTTTGTTCATCCTGCTTCCTCGTTGTGTGACGCTGGGTCTTCCTCCTCATCCATCTTCACCTCTTCGTGTTCCTCTTCCGTTCTTTACTCCTCCTCCTTCCTCCTCCTCCTCCTCCGTGATCGCTAGCAGTCGGGTATGATCAATATTCTCTCTCGAATCAGCGAGAGGCATCACTGGGTTTTTACCGGCATGTTTATATTGACTTCGAAGCCTCAGAGTAATGCTTGAAGGTCAGTAACGTTAGGGCTGCGACCTGGGGTAATGGGGGGTCGTTACTGTCTTGCGTCACAGGTAAAAAGGGTGACGGTAGCGAGTTGCTTCACGTGTAATGGGTGTCGTTAGATTGTTGCGTCGCAGGTGATAGGTGTCAATGGATTTTTGCGTCGTATGTAATGTCATTAGAACGATCCGTCGCAGGCAATAAGTGCGTCACATGGAATGAATGTCATTTAGAACGTTGCGTCACGGGTCATGGGTGCCATTAGAATGTTGCGTCACAGGTAATGGGTGCCGTTATAAAGTTGCGTTACATCTCTTTCTTTCATGTAGGCAAGATACGTAGCAAGAGCATTTTGTGTGTGTGTGTGTGTGTGTGTGTGTGTGTGTGTGTGTGTGTGTGACCTAACTTACTTGAGTGAGCTGGAGAGCTAAGGAGGAGGCGCTCAGTTCAGTTAAGTTACAGTGGTCATCAGGAACGCTGCTTGAGTCACGGTTTGTGGGACGAGGCGAGGAAATACGTGTCGACTCCAGCTAGGCATTATACAATCCACGGTGTAGCTGGGTTGGCTTGTCGGGGAGGAGGGAGGGAGGCACCTCGCCAGCGAAGACGACTCACAATATTATCATTGTGGTGGTGGAAGAGGAGGAGACGGCGGTGGTGGCGTGGAGTTTAAGGAAAGGGAGATGGAACTGTCTGCAGTGGGAGGGGGTGCCTTGGGGGAACGCATGTGAGGGTTTCTTTAGAAGAAACATGAATGAACGACACAGGAAGGTGGTAATGTGGCTAGTGTGTGTGTGTGTGTGTGTGTGTGTGTGTGTGTGTGTGTGTGTGTGTGTGTGAGGAGTTTGGTTGTTGCCTCGTGAGGATCTTTTGGCTTCTCTCTTTGAGGGGTATAGAATCTTTAAATGTAGGTATTGGTGGAAGAACTCTGTATTACACGACGTAAGGACTTCGGGCCTATTATCTGTATACTTAAATGGATGAGGCTCTCAGCCCAAGTATTGTAACTTGCGTGATATTCACCTCCGTCTGTAAAGTATCTTTACACTCTAGATAAGTTTTGTCAAGTGCCCGTAATGTCTTGCTCAACGCCATAGCGCACGCGAGCTTATGAATTACAGAGATTAAACCATTTCTCTCATTACTGACCACCTCCCCCCCATAATTCGTAGCTCATCTCTAACTCAGTTTTCTGTTCACGTATTTAGACATTGTATGAGGTATCATGCCTGTAGGAGATAGTAGTCATCAGAATTAGTAGACACTGATGAGAGGTAGCTAAACAAGTCATCGTATGAGAATCCATTGCCAGTGTTGGTGAGGTGAGGTGTGAGGCGATGGAAGGTAGCTCAAACAAGTCAGCGTATGAGAACAACTTCGCACTGTTGGTGAGGTGGTGAAGGTGAATACGGTGTCGTTATATTGCAAGGAGGGAGCGTGAGCGAGAAAGAAACTTCGACAGGCAGTCGCTTAGGAAAGCCGGGGATGTGTATTATGTGGCGGTGCCGTGCAGCACAGCAGACCCAGGGGGTAGAGCCGGGCTATATCCGAGCACCTCCTTCACTCCTCCCAGCTTGTGGGGTGGGGGGGACACCATGTAGTACCACATAACAGTCCCTTCTGCTCTGTGTGTGTGTGTGTGTGTGTGTGTGTGTGTATCCCCGCCAGCGCTATCCCACAGAGGGCAGGACCTCGATGCCGAATACCGCTACACCAGGGGGAGGGAACCACTTAGTTAAATCTCCTCATTTGCAATGACAGAAAAAAAAAAAATTATTAGATCCTGATTTCTCTTGTCAGTGTTGTTTGAGATTCGCTATGTCTCTGCCCGATACGGCTCCCTGTCTCATGGCGTCCTGATCTCTGTGTGTGATACAACGCCCCACACACACACACACACACACACACACACACACACACACACACAGGAAACGAAGATAGTATACAGCGTGGGGGGGACGGCGAGGCTGGCGGGGTTGTTGTGGAAGGTTCGTTTAAGGGTCGTAGCTGAGGGTGTATATATATGATATTAAAGATGACGGTCATTATTAAAAATGACGGTCATTACCGCAGCAGTCTTGCGAGGGGTTATGGTGAAGTAAAGGTTTATGACCAGAGGAAGAAGAGTAATGATGATAATAGACTACACAAGATTGCACAGTCCATACATCCATGTGAGCCTGAGACAAAATACCCACTCACCGTCGTTCGTCAATGTGTAAGAGAACACCTGTTTAACGTGCGAGATAACTCGCGGACGCACCGCACTTTATTCGCGAGTTACGTTTACGTTATTTTACGTAATACATATCGTGGGAGACGTTGTGGAGCTGTTGAAGCCTCCGCATGTTGTGGTGGTGGTGGGATAGGAGCCAGACTCGCCTCCAGCGTTCACTCGCCTCACAAAGGATTTAGTCAGCTTCCTGCAAACTTCCATCACTACTCTCCGCCCGGCGACTCGCACGTTCTTCTCCCCTAGGACAAAGCGGGTTCACACACCGTCTCGTCTTTCGGCCTCCTGAGCGCGACGGTACTACCCTTTGCGGGGGGACGATGGCACGACCCTAGGGGACGACGGTAAGACCCTTCAGGAGGACAGAACTAGCTCCTTAAGGGTAAAGGAAGTCGAAGGCCGGGCCAGTCATACCCAAGGGTCGTGCATAGGTTAGTGAATGGATCGCACCGTCGGACACAAAAAAGGGGGGTTAAAGGTCTACCACATTTTATGTTCTCGGTGTGGGAACCGTGTGGACATATGACCTGCTCCTTAGCCACGAAGACATGGACCCCTACACGTATAACACGACAGGTCTTCTGTTGGTATATATATATATATATATATATATAGCTGTCGTGCCAGTGCAGGACACGTCTTGTGGTACAGCAGCTATAATGGCTGATGCACAGCAGTCATCCCTGTAGTTCATAGCTGTCGGGCTGGTGCAGAGCAGGTCTCCCGGTGTTGCATAGTCATCAAGCAGGCAGGTGCAGAGCACTGGTTAATGTGTCATAGAGCCGGTCTCGTGGTCCATAGCCGTAAGGCTGGTGCACAGCAGTACTCCCTGTTAGTTCATAGTCATTAGGCAGGTGCAGAGCACTGGCTTCGGGCTGATGCGTTGTGTAGATGATGGTGGTGGTGGTGGAGAAAGCGTCACGCCTCATATTCTGATCTAACACCATCAATTTAGCGCATCGCGCTGCGCCGACGGTCGGTTTGTTGCGTTCCACAAGAAAGCGCGTTCACGCTGTTCTTGTCTTCTTAAACCTTCTGAGCACAACTGTGCGGCCCTTGAGCACGAAGGTGTACCACAGCGACTTCAAGCCTAGCCGTTCTGAACATAAAACAAACGTAGATTTTAAGAATGGATAGATTTGGTTACGTTCATGTTAACATTGATTGTTGTCATTCATACAATTAGGTGCATGTTGCTTGTCATATTTTTTTTATTATCGATGGTAGAATGTCTATTGTATATGTATATATGGCTCGATTCATTGTATGTTTATTATAGTGTTTCATGTGATGACAGTGTGCAGTGTATGAATATGGTAGTATGCAATGTATGTATATGAAAGTGTTCATCTCTTATGAAATGTGCAGTGTATGTGTATGGCATTATGCATTGTGTGTATATATACACCGTGCGTTGATGCGTAAGGCTGTGAGGCGGGAGAATCAGCGATGCTCGTGGTCAGGGGAGCCGCCTGACCCTCTTCGTCCTAGCTCAGGCTACAGGAGTAATACTTCAGTGATCTGAGCGTCCTTAGGAGGTCTTGGTGGCAGCACCATGACCCTGATGTTTTCTCCATCTGGCTGGGCTCAGGAGAGGGGAGTCACTTTACCGACCAGGAACTAGTGTGTGTGTGTGTGTGTGTGTGTGTGTACAAGAAGCTCATGCTTAGGGTTACGTATCAGGTGTTTACATACCATCGCGGGTTCTCAGTGGTGCCACTGATCTTGGGTAATGTGTGGAGGGATTCGTCAGCATTGCGGGTTATTACCTCTTGTTTCACAGGGGGGTTTTTATCCCTCCTGCTTTACAAAGGTGGTGGTGTCCGCTCTTACTTCACAGGAGGAGTTACTCTCCTGCTGTTCGAGGGTGTGTGTTACCGTCTTGCTTTACATGGGGGGGGGGGGGGGGTATTACCTCTTGCTTCACAGGAGGGGGTGTTGGATCACCATTTGCTTCAGAGGGGATTGGTTCGTTTTGTACCGTGGATCAGGGCGTCTGGGGGCCAGTCATACTGAAACTCTGATGGCCGGAGGCGTGGGTGCAGTTTACGTAATTGTTTATCAAGTTGTGCACCAGGCGTCCCTAAAGTGCCTCCTCCTCCTCCTCCTCTTTCCGAAGGTCTTTGCTGGGGGGGATACTTGTACCAGCCGGACCCCCATCAAGCGACGGATGACCACTACATGACCCGCTCACGTAACATGAACCAGTCTCGAGTGCGTCTATAGTCTACAGGACTCGGGCGTGCTAGTGAGATGTATATGAACGTAGGCCGTCGCTGTGTTGCACTTCAAGGAAATCTGTTTATATATACACATTCTTATTTGGTCACTGAGGAACGCACAGCACGAAGGACTTGACTGCTTGACACTGCAGGTGGTGGACGAGGGATGAGACGTGATCCCCGTTCTGCTTGCCTTCAGGAGGTAACCCAGGAGGCAAGGCTTGTGTGGCAGTTGTCGTAAGAATAGAATGAGGAGGAGGATCCCCCGTCACGGGTGTCCCACGATTAGATTTATCGTAGAGCATCTCCTCTGCCGCCTCTCTGCAGAGACCGAGCGATGATGACTTCTAATTTCTTCTACTCTCCCTTATTGTCTTGAGCTCTTGAGCGCGACTGTATTGCCCTAGGGAGCGACGGTACGACACTTAAGTATAATGGCCTGGGTTTTCACCCGACCTTTAGGGGTGATCAGGTCAAAGGTCACGCCTTTATACCCAAGGGTCGTATCTCCATGCTCAAAGATCGTGTCCTCGTGCTCATGAGGTTAAGCTTGAGAGCCGTTGGCATGATTTGGAACACGTAGTCGCTGTTGCACACGATGGCAGTTGTGTAATTAATGCCATTTTCTTCATTTCAGGTAAATGCTCCTCTGGCAGGGTCGCTGTGCTTTGGTAGAACTCCACCATGTAAGGGTAAGTTACGCTACTGCTATCAATCTCGAGTAGATGTTGACCTCTATCATTGAGCACGATGGTACGACACACTTGGGTATGACGTCGTGGCCTCTGACCTTACCCTCAAGTGTCAGGTCAAAGGCCACACCCAAGGGTCGTACCGCCACACTCGAGGTGGTTAATGTTAGAATGATCATAATGACGAGGATATTACTTTTATGTTTAGAGTATGCGACAAAAGATTCGACAGGACCTGGGTTAGATAAAGTGTAGGGTGTCTTCCAGCCGCGTGTAAGACTATCTTAAGGTGTCTGGAAGCCTTGGGGAATGGGTTGCATGAAGGAGAACACACCAGCAACCGCGTCTTCTTACCTCCCCTCGGCTCCCGAGGCACCCCAGGAGGCCACGATGACACATTTGTGACAGCTGCTCTCATTATAAGTGTTCAGAGACACTTGCCTAATATTACTCTCGTACATCTAGTGTTGCTCTCGAGGTTACTTGTTCATTGTGATAATGTTTTTGTTGGGTCTTATCTGTCCGTATGCACATCAAGGCATCCAGAAGGCCCCAGTAGTCTGTTGCTGTGTGTGTGTGTGTATTATTCCCTTTTGTCTTCCATTCCTTTACATCAACGTCGCATCCGTGTTTGCTTGTTATCGGTAGTATAACTGCCGTTATCTCTACTGTTAAGTCTCGTTAACGGTTTGATGATAACCTGTACTGTTAACGTGTTCTTATGCCACTGCATTTATGGCAGGGTTACTTAGCTTCATTTGCCATCATCGGACGCTTGACTTCAGTAAGCCACAGCGGTTCTTTCGCTGGATTGTTACATCGTTTACAGACGAAGGAACTGTGGTAGGATGAGCGGCCTCGGTCCTTTGCTTCTCTTGTCCGAGTGTCCTTCCTGCAAGGTCAGGAATGATATTCGTTTTTAAGGGAACATTTTTTTTTTCATTCTTTTATGTACGAAATCAGAAATACGTTTTTTTTTTTTAAGGTGGCTTAGGGAGTCGTGTTGAAATGGTGTAACGAAATAGTGAAGGTTTGGGTATTTCTTGCGTGCAATCTGTTATGCCGCAGTGAAAGGAACTTACAATTGGGGACACATAAATTATGACGCAGTGAAAGGAGGCCTTGTGTTTTAAGACACGTTTCACGTGGCGCATTTAAAGGGAGGACTAGCGAGGTGAAACACGTTAGTTATGGCGCAGTTAAAGGGCGAGTCCTTGCGAGGTGGGACACATTTCACACACCCTGATGCAATTAGGAGGCCGTCAGTCCCACATTCCCCCCCTCACTGATGCGTCATATTTGCCCTTGTTGTGAGAGACAATAGATGTGAAGGGTGGCTGGCTGCCAGAGGGCTGACCGACACCCTAAGGTAAACACGGCACCCCTTAACCTACCACTCGTAATTTCTTCCTCACCCATGGCTCATCGTCGCATGGGATAACCACGCCGTTCGGAGCTGTGAGAGTTAACATTGTCAAGGGCGGCCGTGATCGGAAATATTTAATGTATTGAGATCCTTTCGCCCTGCCCGACTGAAGCACCGCCCCACGTCTTCGCAGACCACGGTATCGATGTTTAATGAGTGTTCAGGTCGGCTAATGTCTTGTGAGGATTGAGAGAGGGGTATGGACTCCCGAGTGACAACATAGTCTTATTTTGGGTAAATACAAAGAGGTGTATCGTATGGGCAACATAGTCTTATTTTGGGTAAGTACAGAGAGGTGTATCGTATGGGCAACATAATCTTATTTTGGGTAAATACAGAGAGGTGTATCGTATGGGCAACATAGTCTTATTTTGGGTAAGTACAGAGAGGTGTATCGTATGAGCAACATAGTCTTATTTTGGGTAAATACAGAGAGGTGTATCGTATGGGCAACATAGTCTTATTTTGGGTAAATACAGAGAGGTGTATCGTATAGGCAACATAGCCTTATTTTGGGTAAATACAGAGAGGTGTATCGTAAGGGCTGGTTGATAGAAGCGGTGTAGGGTTAAGGAACAGAGGGTGAGGTGAGAGGATTTGATTAGGCGTGACGGGATTCCCATGGTGCTAGCGTATAGTAGCATATACGGCAGGCGTCCCGCAGGTGATTGACTGGTTCCGGTCTCACAGACAGGTTTATTGTACACCCCCATGCTCATCCTGTGGGCGGTAGCGCAAAGGGACTATAAACGTGAGATGCTAAGTTTTAAAAGGGTCTGCTGGGTTCAAGTACAGGAGGATTGGCGTGCCGAAGGACCGAGGTTATGCAGCAGAGAGGACGAGGAGATAGCGAAGTCCCGTATGCAACATACTGGAGACTATTGTGGTTCTCTCGTTCGGAAATTTTGTGGCGCGTGGCGGATGTTGTCGTTGGCTAGAGAGAGAGAGAGAGAGAGAGAGAGAGAGAGAGAGAGAGGCATAGCCGAGGTCCCATAGGAACTGAGACAGAAGACAGCGTTATGTCCCACAGGCCACTGTGGGCAGAGGAAGGCATTGTAATCACCTGGGGCTGCTGCTGACTATGGTAGCGCCCATCGGGCTCTGTATGTCGGTAAAGTAAGCCCAGCCAGAGTTCCAGGCTTAGGCGCGCCTCAGCGCCAGTGGGGCCGACTTGACCGCGGTAATGCACTGTTGCCCGGGTATTTATAAGGCAAAGTCAGTGGGCGTGGATGCCCAAAAGTCCATTACGGTAGAGCCCAGAGCAAAGGCCAAGACTGTCTTACCTGCTCCGGTTGCGTGGCCTGTGACCCGGGTGGTAATGCAGGGGCATGCGTGTCACACGAGCTCCTTTGTCAGTTGCAACGGGCGGCGGTTCTGTGTCGGTCAGGCCGTGACAGTAACTTCACCACAACCTCCATCAGGTGGCTGTGTCATGGGTGAGCAGGACGGGTGTTGTGTCTGTGGAGACCGATCGTGCAGGCCATCAAGGAACTAAGTATCGTTTAAGATCCCTTATCTCGCATAGTGTAATAGGTATGACTGTAAATCACCAAACCCCAATCGTATTATGTACTTGTATTACACTACTGAGGGTTATGATGAACATAGCACACTGTGCAGGTATCTAATACTTTATGTCTGTTTAATGAAATTACGAAATAGAATTTTATCCAGACTTAGCATAAAGAGTGTAGTGTGTTCAGTAACAAAGGTTCCGGAAACGAAAAAATGAAAAGAATCACTTACAAAACAAGAGCAATAAAGTCGTTATAGGATATGTAGAGGGCCAGGGAAATGCGTATATTTTCATAACTTTTATCGTGAAAGTATAAGCCAGAAATAACCATGCACCACGGTTCATATTTTGTTTGAGCAGACGTCCGGTGTTGCTGAACGCGCCAGTGTTTGTCATACTCAAGTGACTTGAGATCTTAGGACCATTGACGCCGTTCAAAAGGTCGCGTTGTCATAACCAGAGGTGTCTTGGCGTCGTGCTCAAGTGTCGCACCGGCATCCTCCTCGAGAGGTTAATGGTAAAGAGGATGAGGGAAAGGTCAAGTGACTCTGGCGGTGAGCGAGGAGGCTGAGGTCTCTGACTGGTACGGGGCACTTAAGTCACTGTCGTCCAAGAGGAACCAACCTTCTGGTGGATGGGAAGAGAAGCTGGAGGCCGTTTGGATAGATGGTTAAGTCGAGCGTTGGGTTGGCTCGGGTCGACACTGTTCCGTGCGTCTGTTCTGATCCACCCACTTGGATATTCTGGTGAAGTCGGGGGGGGGGGGGGGTTCCTTACTCGTTCTGTCCATTGTGTTGGCGATCTTTGTTGACTTTTGATACTCCTGACGAATTTCATCCCCAGAGAAAAAAAGATTATATTGATACTCATCACACTAGGACACCAACAGTAGACTGATTGGCTTCAGCTTCGCAAGTGAACTTTGGCTCTTCATTCGCCTGTGCTCAGATCACCACGTCACATTTGGAGACTTATGCTCGAATGGTCATCTTATATTTTACCTCCTCGCTTCGCAAGGGAACGTGACATTAGGATCAGAAACAAGAAGTTGTGTTTGAAAACAGCTCACAGTTGGAAGTCGAGAGTTCTTGTTGGAGCGCCTGCTCTATTTATTACCTGCCCTCTCATGTTGGAACCCCTGGGTATCAGATTCGACCAATTAAAGTCGTTGGAGTATTGCGTTGGCTCCATGCCTTGGGTAGCAGGTAATCAGGAAGAGTGGTCCTTGGTCTTGGCTGGTAGTGGATGAGTACCTGATGATGGTAAGGGTCGGTCGGCAGTGGGAACGATACAGTGTGTGTGTCGGTGTATGGAACTTTATGAAGAATCTATTGACCCAACTGTCTCCCGATTCATATACGAGAGAATCAGAATTTACTTCAAAAGTGTGGTAGACTTATCTCTGCTTTACAATATTGGTGATTAGATCCTTCGTCTTATTCAAGGCTCATTGTTTGTATGCACGTATGTCCATGTTAGGTGTGGAGACCTCGTTAGCTCGTGTATGCATCGCTTGTAAATATATAGCTCAATTCATGTGCTGTCATCGGATGGTCTCATAAATTTTCATTATGCAGATGAGATTCAGGTTTTCCGAACGCGATACGTTACGTGCTGAGGTGTACCTTGTTTATATCTTACTTTACATACTCGTAGTCTCAGTTTACACGTACTTTACGCTGTGGATGTTTTACCTTACCCTACGGGAGTCTTCGTTCACCTTAATCTGCCTTTACGTATGCCTTACTGCACCTTAACGTCCACCTTACGATAGTTTTAAGGATTGCCTTCTACCCCTGCAACTCGTCTACGACGGAGTTACTAGGCTGTTAGACCCTACTGGTTCAATTGTGCTACTTGGCTACTCTGGTACTCCTGAAGGAAGCCTTCCAGTTGATCATAGAGGAATTCCAGTTGGCTTTTGTCCGTTGGTCACACCATCTTACCCCCTGGGGGGCTGGGGGGTCATCATACTGTTCTGCATTTTGGTCGAACCCTCGTGCTCAGGTAGTTGAACATGCACAAGACGACGACGTCACTGCCCCTCGTGCTGTGAGTGACGTAGCTCCTCTGGCACTGCACTCCCTCATGGCCATCATCAGCGGAAGCGTCGCAAGTCGAAGGCCGCGTGATTGTTGCGTTTGCCGTGACACTGACTTGACTCAGTGGCTTGGCTGTGTTGCTGGATGAGGTCTTCGGTCTTTACTCCCCCCCTGGGAACATCCTTGTGACTCACTAGGTAGTGGTCTTCACGCACTCTGGCAACCTCCAGAAGTTTAATTTTTTTTTTTCTTTAATCTGGAGCCAAGGGATACCATCCACAGTACGGGAGGTGCTCACATTTAAAATAGGAACTCCTCGTGACTCGCTGAATGAGTCTTCAGACCCTCTGGGAATCTTCTCGTGACTCATTCATGAGCTGTTTGTAGGGAAGTCGCCACACACACACACACACACACACACACACACACACACACACACACACACACACGAGGGGAAGGACGCTTGTGTTGGGTGGGTCTTCGGTCTTCGTACCGTCTGAGAACCTTCCTGTGACTCATTCATGCGCGGATGGTGGTGGTGGTGGTGGTCGCGACACGTGCATACCCGAGGGGGAGGGAACTGTTTGTGTCCTTGCAAGAGAGGAGGAGGATCTGAGTCCATCTCATGTGTTTTGGGATCCCTTTCACTGCTGCTGCGACACCGTCCTCAGGCTATGGCTAGCTTATGCTTGGTGTTTCCACAGTCGAGATTACGCTCGGTTCCTGCACAGGGTTGGCTGTGAGGTGCCTAATGTAGGGGATGTAAAGAGGTTGCAGGTCGAATAGCGTTAACCTCCCCTCCCCTCCCTCCTGACCACAACAGTACAGCCCTTTTTGGAGCACGACAGCTTGGGTATGATGGCGTGGCCTTTTCTGACGGGGCGCTTCGTCGTGAGGGTCACGTCAATAGGGCAGGCCTTCACGCCCAGCCAGCGGTAGTAGTCCAGTCGTGCTCAAGAGAATGAGGTGTGTCCTGCGTGGCCTTGGACACGATCATGTTGTGATAGTTTTTTTTGCAGGGAGCTGTTCCCAGCTGACTTGCAGACGGGGTGGCATGCCGTCCCTGACACCTGTCCTCGTGTGTGTAATTTTTGCGTCGCTGCTTTTTTTTTTTTTTGGCATCACGTCGCTGTTGGGATACGTAGGAGAGAACAAAGACAGCTGGTTCTGAAGGAGACGTGGCGGGGAGGAAGTGATAGGGGAGAAGTGGCATTGGAGACGACGTGCAGAGTGCGATGCAGAGGGATGATGGATGAACAAGGAACGATGGTGTGAGTAAAGGAAGTTTACGTCCCGGGGATCACGCAGGTAAGGAAGAAGAGGAAATGGCGATAGTGATTCTTGATTGTGTCAGTCGTGTGCAGCCTCACTCGCCGATAGACGCCTGTAGCGGGAATTATTTTTTCATAAATTGAAGATTTTATCAAATATCTCGTTCCAAAAACACTGGAGGTTTCATTTAATCGGGAGGAAGTTAATTCACTTATGATAATCTCTGTTTAGCTGACTGTTGCCCGTTTAGGTCCTTTGTTATCGACGTAATCACCGCAGTCCATACATTTTCAGTGTATCATCCGGAGGCCCCACGATTATCCATGTTCTTATCTTAAATTACTTTGGTTTCTGCTCCAGAGTGGTGGCTGGTTGTGTTCCCCCACCACTATCTAGACCACGCAATACTCATCAAGCTGCTGCGTCACATTATTACTGTGTGACCGTTTTGATTAGTTTTTTTTTTTTCCTCCGACACCTCGAGGCTTTGGAACTCTCTACCCTCTCATGTTTTTCCCAATAATCATAACGGGACTTGTGCAGGATTTTCACCTATTCCAAAATTCGTAAATACTTTTCCCGTCTCTTTTTTCCCTTTCATTAACCCCTTTATATTTCAATTAGGGCCCAGCCTTGAGGTGGATTTTTGTCCATGACAGGGACGTCCAAACCAAAAAAAAAAAAAAGGGAAAAGAATGGAAAAGGACATGGAATGATCGATCGCAGAATCAGATAACTTGCACGGCAGGGAAACATTTCACATCTTGAGCTGGACTATCCTTTCTTTCGAAGCTGGTCAACCATTACAGGATCATAGGAGCCGCATAAGACAGAGGAATAACTGAAGTCATTAACAGAGACTTTACCGAAGGCCTTCGGGCAACGTGACCACACAGTGATGCTTCAGTAAATAGCCCGTTAAAGGAGCTTAGCGAAGTAGAGCGATGGATGTACAGTTTCTGACAATATTTGAGAATAGTTTACCCTACAGTATCGACTGCCTTCAGTATCAGATTTACCCGACAGTATCGACTGCCTTCAGTACCTTCAAGTATACCCTACAGTATCGACTGCCTTCAGTATTTTCAAGTACACACTACAGTATCGACTGCCTTCAGTACCTTCAAGTATACCCTACAGTATCGACTGCCTTCAGTATCTTCAAATTTACCCTACAGTATCGACTGCCTTCAGTATCTTCAAATTTACCCTACAGTATCGACTGCCTTCAGTATCTTCAAATTTACCCGACAGTATCGACTGCCTTCAGTTCCTTCAAGTATACCTTACAGTATCGACTGCCTTCAGTATCTCCCAAGAGATACTTAAGTTTGCTTTCCAGGTAACGCGTAAAGTAAAACCTGTGATGATATTGGTAACGTGTGACCTTTCCCGATTTAATACTACTCAGTGTGTGCTGATATCACCGTATGAAGCTATAGAAGCTGCTGAATTGGAAATAAAAAAAGTCTGGACATCATGTACCGCCCCCTCGTCGAGTTGATAAAACATCTGAATTACCGGGGCTTAATTGAATCACTGTACATCATAGCTTAAACGCGAGGTCTCTCTCTCTATATATATACATCGTACGCACTATAGAATTACCGGAAGATCTGTTGCCATGCTTGAATGAAGGGATGGTAATGCCTGTGGCCTTAAACGGTGCGTAAAACTTGCCCATCCCAAGACAAGATGAGAGGGATGCACGATCACTCCCCTTCAAGGATGAAAAGAGTATATATGGTGAGGCGTCTCGCGTAGATTCGCCACTTACGTAATTTGATCTCCACCCGCAAATGTGTAAAGCCTGCAGCGGCTTGTGTGACCCGTAAGTTTGAACTCCGTGCTCAAGTAAACAGCTTAAAATGTTGGCCCAAGAAAGTTACTGATTGACTGACTGAAGTGATAGGTTACTGACTGACTGAAGTGATAGGTTACTGACTAACTGACTGAAGTGATAGGTTACTGACTGACTGACTGAAGTGATAGGTTACTGATTGATTGAAGTGATAGGTTACCGACTGACTGACTGAAGTGATAGGTTACTGATTGATTGAAGTGATAGGTTACCGACTGACTGACTGAAGTGATAGGTTACTGATTGATTGAAGTGATAGGTTACTGACTGACTGAAGTGATAGGTTACAGACTGACTGAAGTGATAGGTTACTGGCTGACTGAAGTGATAGATGACTGAAGTGATAGGTTACTAACTGACTGAAGTGATAGGTTACTGACTGACTGAAGTGATAGGTTACACGTAGGTTGGGAGGGAGGGAGGTCGTCAGCACCTGTGCAAGGTACACACGTGAAACGGAGTCTGTTATGATATAGCAACTGCACTTTAATCGTCACATTCTTGCAATTATTGTCATAGATGTGTTGGCTGAAGGAGACAGGACATCCTACTTCTCCCTCCCAGCATTAGCTGCACAGTGAAAGAGCCTTTAAGGGAAGTAAGACGAGATCGTGTCCCCTTGATAAAGCTAAGGGTGTGAAAACTATCGTCAAAAAATTGAGTTTCAAGTAACTCTAACTTCGCAGTTGCGTAGGTGGGAGAGAGATATACATAACAGATACAAAAAAAGAGATAAAAACGCAGGCTCTGGATCCCATACGTGCACTGCATTATACGTAGTTATTACGCGACTGTAGTGAGGAAAGTGGAAGACTGTCATGCGTGTCAGCATTAATGGTGCCACATTGATCAGAACAGTATTGAAGGAAAACATTGTCGAAGTCAGGAGGAAATATAGTCCTGCACAGCTTACCAGCACCAAATTACAGAAGTGTTATTGTTTCTCAATAACCTTTTGAAAGAATGCCTTACCTGGGGATGTTTCGGTAACCGAGCTGGTGGCGCATCACACAGCCTGATTGATCGACCAAAAGATGATGAACCCTCGAAACGAACGTTGAGTTTACGAAAAGGTACAGTGGCAACCCCCCCTCCCCCCCCCAGAAAAAAAAAAAAAAGAAAAACGCTAAAGGTAGCGCCAACATGACGAGGTGGCGGGAGCGACCGCAGAGATAAGAGGAGAGGAGTCTCATCAACGTGTCTGTTTATAAACGCTATTCCTGTGTCTGATCCTGGTGGACGAGGTGAGGCTATAACAGTGGGAAGGCCTCCTCTCCAACCCCCCATCAGCAAACATTTACCCACCAGGTATACACCAGGTATCAGCAGCAGCATCAGAGGTAGCAACAACACCGGGTGAAGTGGTGGAGCTGTAAGCAAGAGCCCGAGTGAGCGCGCGCGCCCGTTTGTGTGTGTGTGTGTGTGTGTGTAGGCGGGCGGGCGTGGAGACCAACCACCCTCCCTCCCCACTGCGCCGTCTCCAGGCCAGGTAGGTATCCAGGCGAGGCGTGCGGAGGGATGGGAAGCAGCGCGTGGCATCGTGGTCAGCACCATGTCTGTTCCGGCTCACCTTGGAGTGGGCGGAGGAGCAGGAGGAGGGAGGAGGGAGGAGGTGGAGGAGAGGCAAAAAGAAAGAAAAAAAAAAAAAGCATCGTTTGCACAATCTTCGTCGTTTCACATGACTTGAGCGGCGGCTCTTGTGTTTCGTCGGGGTCTTGACATCTGCCGCCGCTTTGGGTGTTGCCTTCCAGTGAAGGGGGGATCGATGGGCACGTGGAAATGCGTTACATAATTCGTTACGTTATATAGTTGCGATCATCAGCGCTCGAAGCCGATTGGGAGTGTTCAATGCTTTATTTTTGCCTTGTGGCGTCCATGCTTCGTGAATAGTTTATGAGTTCGGTTTTTTTTTTTTTTTTTCAGGGACAAACACGTACCCACAAATGGATATTTGTAGACTCAGGAGTCCACTGCCCTCTCGTATAATCCTAGCAGTCCTTGTAGAGAATCGTGGTTGTTTATACCGAGACTATAACTGGCGATGACTCATTCGAACGAGTTTTTAGGAGCTGGTGTTTCATCAGGTAAGTGTAGATTTTCCCTCGGTATGGCAGGCGACAGCCCGAGTTGTGGGAAGTGAAGCGCGTGAAGGCAACTGCGCAAGGTAGGAAACGAAATAAAGCGTCCAACAGTATTGCCCTTTATTACATGTGTAGTTTGGGGAAATCTCGTGAAAATGTGTGCGCTTATAACGAGCAGCATTGATGGAGATGTCAGCTGACGTGGTAATGACACTCAGCAAGGATCTGTTGAGTGTTATGAGGGGGGGAATGTGAGGAGGGGATATGATGTGTGTCAGTGTGTCCATTTTAAGGGCCTGGTCTTCAGTTTTGTTTTCACCTTGCTCAGCGAGTGGAAGATGATGCATCCGCTTCAATCAAACCGGGAGAGCGTCTTGTATTTGCTCATTCATGTTGCAACATTCCGGCAGGACATAAAGAACCATAAACGGTGTTGATTTATGTGGGGCGTGACACTGTCATGTCATGTTTCCCCGGTCGTTTGTACTTCAGTATGCGTGAAACATCTGCTACGAGAGCCAGTGGCAGAGTCCACACCTCAGCATTGGTGGATGAGTCTGCGTTTGTATCACATCCTGTCGCGTTGTGTCTGAGAGAGAGAGAGACCCCACTCCCTCCCTCCCTCCTCTCCCACTCACTCCCGGACTTGAGCACCTCCTTAAGATCCTGCTGCTACAGAGCTTATCATTATTTATGAATATCCCTCATATCGTTGGACTTACAGGTTACATCACACATCGAGAATGGGAGGGAGGGAAGAAGGCCCCTTAAGTGTTGAATACAAAGATGTATCCTTAAGAGCGAGGTTTGAGCTAATCCAGACATTGAATTGCACGGGAATTCCTGGCAAATATATTGTCCATCCCGTGCTCATCTTGTCAGTGCATTACTCAAATCAGTTCCAGAAGGCCCCAGGAATATCACCATCAATTATGCTAATGTTATTTGTGTACACATCTGATCATTGTGAAATGCGACCCGTTTATAGCTGCATACACACAGAGCCTGTGAAAAACTTGGGTCTATCATTTCAGCTTAAACCAAGGTCTTCAGTAAATGCATTTGTAATGGTAAGAGCGGAACATCTAAACTGAAAGTTGATGAGAAAACCCATTGACTATGTCTCCTCCTGGTGTGCAAAAACGATATATATATATATATATATATATATATATATATATATATATATATATATATATATATATATATATATATATATATATACTCGCGGGAAAAGTAAACACAAAACCCCCCAGGCTTTCGACTATATTTCAAGCCATTTTCAAGGATTTCAAGGATGAAATACAGTGGAAAGCCTGAAGCTTCTGTGTTTATTTTTCCAGCGAGTTTACTGGCAAAGTGCTTCACATGTGTATTTCATTTACTACAATATATATATATATATATATATATATATATATATATATATATATATATATATATATATATATATATATATATATATGTGTGTGTGTGTGTGTGTGTGTATTTCTGCCTATACTTATCACAGAAAATGTTTCTTACACTGGGAATTTAGTTGTCTTGAAGGACATCCATTCCAGTGTGAGTTGACGATAAACACGGCCAAGATACACATCGGTGAGGGTGTCAGCTGTAAACCGAGAGTTGGTACCGTAAGGCAGGAATGAATGAGGATGACTCCCAAACCTGTTGAATTAACATTGGGGCAGCCACACCCCCCCATATTATCATCATAATACAGGTCCCACGTCAACCCACACACACACACACACACACACACACACCAATGGGGGCCTCTGTGTTGCTGTAGTTTAGGGGTAGTAACCGATCGGTCTCACGGTGTCTGGTTCGAGTCCCAAGCTGGGCAGGCGAGTCACAGCCAACCCAGCTGTTCATCCTCGTCTTTAGGATTTAAGAATGAGTTGATGTTGTTCTACCACCACAGCCCCGTGTCCGACCAGTCGACCGTCTTGTCCCTCTACCCACTCTGGTTGTTTGGTCGCCGTGGTTCGTATACTGTTTTTTTTTCCTACAGTGGCCGACATGGCACAGCAACAGCATGTCCCGATCATGTCCACATCTAGGATGAAAGATGAGGACAAGTGAGTGAGAGGAAGGAGACTGTAGGCATCACGTCGTGGCTGGTTGGACACACACACACACACACTGTAGGCATTTGTTTTTGCCTTCTTTTTTTTTTTTTCTAATTTCTCCCCAAACCCATTGTGTTTCTGTTGACTGCAGGCAGCGCGTTAAACAAATTTGGGCCCCGGATGTTTGCGCTGCTTTCCTTTATTGTAGTTCAACACTCCTCCAGGTCGGAGCGTTAACCCTTCATGTTGACACAATACTGGTGCTGCTCTAGTTTCTTCCGAGGGTTGCGAACTCTGCGGGGCCAGAGAGAGAGAGAGAGAGAGAGAGAGAGAGAGAGAGAGAGAGAGAGAGAGAGAGAGAGAGAGAGAGTACGTATGAGTATTTACGATGTGGTTCTTGCCAAAAGGCAGAAGGGCTGGAGCGTAGCATTAACGGCAGGAGAAAATCTATAGAGTTACCAAAAGCGAGGGAGTCGCGTGAGTGACGCGTGTGGTCAAATGATGATCGTGAGGGAGACGTGAAGATCGAAAGCCACCACCACCAGTCCACGCGCCAGGGAGTGAGGGAAGGCAGAAAGAAAACGCGGTTATCTTGAAGTCTCAGAGAAGCCAGGCTTACAGGAACGTGTGCCGCACGCCTCATGAGCCTCACTGCCCCAACTGTCCCTGGTCGTCCTGATGTCCAAGCGGTATATAGTACCGGGAGAGCCTCGTAGAGTGAGAGAGAGAGAGCTATCCACTGCTACGATAATCCTAGCCCGGCCTGAGGTTTGGCACCGAAGGACAGAGTTAATTAGGCAACACTTCCTCCCTGTTTGGTGGGCGTAACAACAGTTGGGCCAGACACTCCCTCCTTCATCGTTTGTCTGAGAATGAGAAGTTTTAAAGAGTCTTACACCGATTTGAAGTTAACTCACTTTTTGTGAGTGTTAATTGATTACTCTTCATGTATAATCCGTAGGAAATGAGATGTGACTTACCGGCTTGTACACACACACACACACACACACACACACACACACACACACACACGCGCTTGCGCTTGGCAAGGTAGTAATTGGACGATGGTCTTTTGACCTTAGAGATCCTTCGGTCAGTGCACCTCATTTTGCCGACTTTTTTTTTTTTTTGTGACTAGAAAAAGAGGAGAGAACTCTGCGTTTAAGATTTTCTTTGTATAAAGTGGTAAATTTCTTGGGCCTTTCCTTAATGATGTTTACTTCTCTGTCTGTTTATATATTTATCAACACACGTCGAGAGCGTGTCAAGCCAAGGTGAGGTGTGGGTCTGTCGGGGTGTATGGGTGCACTCCCGAAGCCATCCATCGTCCACTATCAGCCATCGTCCACTAAACTGGAGGGGGGAGTGTGTTTCTCGGTCAGTAGATGATGCGTTACTGAGGGTAGGAGGCTCCAGACCCGAGCCCTGAGAACGATGGTATCACCGGCTGAAAAAAAGGGTAGCCACAGAGTGTGACAGGGCCAGGGACTGAGGGTACTCTCTCTCTCTCTCTCTCTCTCTCTCTCTCTCTCTCTCTCTCTCTCTCTCTCTCTCATCTCTCTGTGGTTTGTCTCCCATTTCCCCCCCAAAGTAGGTCACCTCAGCCCTCTTTCCCAGGTCAGTTCTTCCCTGTAGGTCACCTCAGCGCTCTCTCTTTCTGGCTAGTCACCTCAGCGTTCTCTTTCTCTCTCGGGTTAAGTCACCGAGTACGTCACCACGGCGCCCTAGGCACCGCCCCAAGGGCCGGGGATTTCGGACTGGGAACCAGATGGAGCGAGTTGTGTCGAACATAAACAGGACGAATACGTATCTTTCAGTAGTACTATCTTGTTTGTTCTGAACGTGTTCTATACTTCTCCGCCTCTGCTGTGGACATACACGATGTGTTTTGATCACTAACAGTACCGAGGGAGGTCATGGCCATGGTGATGAGGAGAGGGGACGTCCCCCCATTGCCACGACATCACTCGGGAGCCCAGGCCCGGAATGCTGCAGGACTCAAAACAGCCTCCCAAGTCCGGTTTTCAGGGAGGACTATTTTTAGCCTTGTTGCTCGGGTATCATCCAAGTGGTGCTTGGTGCAGGTTGTGGGAGAGGGAGAGAAAGTGTTGACAGTGTTGGGGTGGATCAGGCTTGAGTATGGGTATTGGGGTAGGTTTGTGAAACCAGTTCGTGTGTGTGTGTGTGTGTGCCGCCACCTTGTCCCACTGGTGCGTCCAGTCGCCAGCGACCTGCCAGGCAAGAAGCGCTGCTTGTGGTGGGTCTTGGCTTCTTCGCCCCCCTACACTGGTGACACGGAGGGATGGACCGGTTGCTGGGGACACGTGTGCGTCACTCCTCATTTGGCCATAGTCCTGCGAGCGATGCTTTCGAGTGTGGACGAACACGGGGGAACCCGACCGACAACACCGCGGATTTCACTTTGGTTAAAGTCGTCATCATTATTTTTGTCGTATTTTTATGGTGTGAAGTTTTCTTGTTTTGGGTCAGAAGTTGGTTTAAAGGAGGGTTTATAGTGTAGGTGGAATACACGTTATTATTATACAGAAACACCATGGAGGACTTGCCTGTCATCGTATAATGTTTGTTGATCGTATATATATATATATATATATATATATATATATATATATATATATATATATATATATATACTGATACTACTACAATCACATTGACAGTTTCATTTAAGGATAATCGCACTTCAGAAGGGGCGTAGCGTAGCACTCTTAGCAAGAAAAATATAGTAATGAAAGAGTCATGTGAATCACGTGTTATTACTTTTGTGTGTGTGTGTGTGTGTGTGTGTGAGAGAGAGAGAGGGGGGGGGGGATGGGTAGGCTCTGCACACGTCAGAACCGAGCTTTGAGCTCTGAGCCGAGATACTTGTCGTCGTGGAAAATACGCCATATATACTCTAACATTTATTATACTGCAAGGTAGAGCCCCTTGTTCTTACTGGAGTCAAAAAGAAATAAAAAAAAAAACCCAAGTGTACTTTCTCGGTTTCCTCATGTTTATCCTACAGAACACTATGATACACGACTCTCGAACAATGATGGCCCGGTCATTGGCCTGACTCAAAGGCTATATCACACTCAGGGTCGTAACGTCGTGCTCAAGGATAGAACCTTCTCTCGAGAGGTTACCTTTGGGTGCAGGGTTATTACGCCTGTAATCGTCCTCCCCTGACACGGTTGAGTAATGCATGACGAACCGGTGCGTCTCGCATGTGCCCGAGACATGGTCAGAATTAATGGTTTCCCTCCGTGCCGATGCGATCAGTTGCGATCCGATCCGATTCAGTCTGGATTACTCCCAAGATGTACTGTGATCTCTCTCTCTCTCTCTCTCTCTCTCTCTCTCTCTCTCTCTCTCTCTCTCTCTCTCTCTCTTTCTCTCTCTCTCTCTCTCTCTCTGGAGGAAAGTATCATACGCATCATGATTAAGGTTAGGGCCCAGACTAAATTTTGGGGGTGGAAGACCACCACAACCATCGTAAGGTATTCGTGTGGTAAAAGAAGGTCCCATACGGAGCTATGGGGTAGAATGCCCCTTAAACTATCGTAAGGCCTTAAAGTATGGTAAGGTATACTTAAGGTAAGGCAAGGTCCCAGACCCAGCTGTGGGTGTACAAGACCTTCAGAATAATCATAAGGTAAGGTAAGGTTTCAGACTGAGCGGTAGAGTTAGAAGGAAACAACCATAAGGTAAATACGTAAGGTAAAGTCAAGTCAAACCGAACTTTGGGGTAGAAGCTGTCGTTAGGTATACACACACACATACGCGACGAGTCGCACAAGAGAGGTAGTGCGGTAGCCACCCCATCACCCACCAGCACCACCTTCCTGCAGCACCAGACCTCCTGCTCCGTGTGGTGGTTGCGAGTGTATGAGGCGGAGGGAGTGATGGAGCCACAGGTGTGCCTCAAGGTCAGTGAGGCAGGCAGGCGTGGGGCGGCGCGGCGCGGACCTCGCTCCCATTGTACACTAACCTAGCGCCCGCCGCTCCCCACCCGACCCGGCCTGGTGCTGCGTACAGCGCCGCCACGCGCCCAGACCAGCAACTAGTTAACTGTGCTCCGGTGAGGCAGGCAGGCAGGCAGGACGGACGGATGCTACGCTACGCTGCCTTATGCTTGTTTAGCAGAACTAGGGAATTTAAAAGGATTTGAGTCTTTTTCTCCCTCCATCCTCTCAGACGCCCTCCTCCCTTTCCTCTTGACTGGCGTTCGTTCTTACCCCTCTCCTTCCCTTTCATTATCTTAGTTTTGTATTCTCCTGTCTCTCGTCGTTGTCCTCCTCCTCCTCCTTCTCCTCCTCCTTCTTTGGCCCTTCCTCTTCTAAAGCTCTGGATCCTCCTTTGTGTAAATGACTAAAATTTTTCGAAGACGCTCAATTTTTTCCCTTTTGATTTTTCACTCAGACACGACTCATCTGCTATAAAGACCGTTCATTATTAAAGTACATTTTTATGGCCTGTTGAGAGGCACTGGCGATGCCCCTCCGCCTGGGAAGTGGTATCATTTCTCTCGCGTGTGTCCGTCTGTCTGTCTGAGAGTCTGATGCAGGTTATAATACTCTCGGGTCTGAAATTAACCGCACGGGCTTGAGGGCTGCCACGTGTCCAGACGTGGCTCTTCTTCAGCGGGTTTGATTTGCACGTCCTGGGAATGTCTATCACTCCAGCAGGCAGTTATCTTTGTACACACGTTTAGGACTACACACACACACACACCCCTGGTCGTATCTCTAGCGTCTGTGGTTGAATAGGCAGAGTTTTAGCGCTTTTGTTCCTGGGACACGATATGTTACTGAATCTGTGTGGGCGATAAAGACGTCCTTTCTCGCCCCCCTTGAGCTCTTTGGTCATTCCTTACCTGGACGATGGTAATGTTGTCACACAGCAGGATGTGTTAACAGAAAACGTGTCTTGGATAGTTTCTTAACTGCTCTGGTTCCTCAATACTCGACTGTGTCGTCGTCGTGGACTCGAAGTGTCCTTCTCCAGAGGTGAGGTCAGCCGAGGTCATCACTCGGAGATATTTGACGCAGTTACTGCGTCGTAATCAGTCCTGTATTCGTTGCGTGTGTTCAGTATGTGACGTAATTCTTCGTTCCCCCCTCGTAGGGAAGGAGTTAGAGAAACTTTCCTCCGTCGATCGTCATTCCAAGACTTGAATCGACAGTTCTTCAGTCGATGGGATTGCCAGAACCATTTCCAGTGTCATTAAGAAAGTATGATACGTAATTTTCTGGCGATTCTTTTTTTTTTTCTTTTTCAAGTCCACAAGAAGTGCTCGTTTGCTGCGTTGGAGCCATACGTGTCTCTTGCAGTTCTAATTATTTTCTCGGTTGGAGGGGACAGTAGATATGTTGGAGGAGTCGTGATGTTTCTATTACGTTGTCTCTCTCTCTCTCTCTCTCTCTCTCTCTCTCTCTCTCTCTCTCTCTCTCTCACAGCGGGTCCTCGGATTAACAGTTTTGGGAGGTGCTTTAGGGGGCTGACAGAGAGAGAAAAAAAAAAGAGCAAGTGCCATTCAACAAGAATGACGTGCGGTGAGCGCTACGCGCTCGGCCTTGTCATCACGTAAGGTCTCGTCATATGGGGGTTAGGTTCTGTATTACCAGCCTGGGTATCGGGAAGCGGGGGTACGTGAGCCAGCACCAGTGGCTGTCAAAGTTTCAGGCCGAGGGGGTTGTCTTCGCTTTTCCGTGTCCTACACGTGAGTTGCTGGGATTGAGCACACGGACGCACAGTCTCTTTATCTCACACATACACGAAACTCGCACGACTCTCTTCGTAAATCTCGTCTCAAATCTCACTGATGATAATATGTGATAAGAAATAGTGGTTTTAAGACGATCTTTTAATTGAATTGATTGCAGCCAGGTGCTGAAAGTGTGCGGATAAAATTACATGCTAATTAGGACGGGCGAATTGAAAAAAAAAGAAATATCTGGGTTGGAGTAGGCGGCAAATGATCATTCTTGACACTTAGTGCCAGTGTAAAGGTTAATAGTGGGGTTGATGTTCGTTGCATAAATTGTTACAAAATTGGTTCGTCACATAAGCTTTCATCGCATACATTTACACACAGTGTCTCACATGATAAGTTTTACCGACTGGATGATATGGGTGGGTACAACATTCGAACTTCAGGTATCTCGCTTTTTAACTGTTGTATGATACTTCTTCCACGGTTTGTTTAGACCTATCCCTAAAAAGCATTTTTTTCTTTTTTTTTTTTACCTTCGAAGACATAATGTTCCAGTCTGTGTCAAAATCTCTGGCCACAAACTTGCAGTTTACAGGATTAATATAGGTGTGTTTACTCTTTACCTTGGTCTTGTGTTACTTGTTAATCCTACCTTGTGTTGTGTCACTTGTTAGTCCCACCTTGTGTGTGTGTGGCGTCGCTTGTGTTACTTGTTAGTCTCCCACCTTGTGTGCGTTGTGTTACTTGTTTGTCCCACCATGTGTGCGTGTGTGTTGCTTCGCTTGTGTTACTTACCGGTCCCAGCAGCGGTTGGTTAATAAGGCGGCGGCGCCACCAGCGTATTGCCACAAGCCTCTGTGTGGTGACGTCATGTCCCCCCCCCCTCAACCCCTCCCAGTCCACACCTCCCGAGACTTGGCACATGCGGGCGGGCGGGCGGTGGTGTGGAGGAGGGGAGAGAGAGGGTGGTAAAGGAAAAGGGAGGTGGGAGGGGCATCCCTTGTGTAGGTGGTGTGTGTGTGTCACACTGCGTGTTAAGGTCTTGGCCTGAGATTTACAGTGGTCCTCGAGTCCCTGCCTCCTCCTGGTCTCGATCTCTCGAAGGACATCCACTGTTTTCGATCGCTTCGTTTTGCTTGAGTGGAAGCGGCGGGAAGGTTTCCACGTACGTAACGAACCTCGGCTGGTTTGTATATTTAACGCGCGTCACGCCACCCACAGATAAAGTGTGTAGCCCCATTGTCTGTATTGTGGGAATTTTCTGTACATTGTCATCCCATTGTTCTATTATTATTATTATCATTATTATTATTATTATTATTATTATTATTATTATTATTATTATTATTATTATTATTGTACATGATCAGTATTTTCCGTCTCTCTCTCTCTCTCTCTCTCTCTCTCTCTCTCTCTCTCTCTCTCCCCCCCTTTCCTCCATGATGCGACCTTCAACAGAGATCCTCCGCGCCTCCCATGTTTCTCCAGCCCTCCGCCAGTAGGACATCTCCCCGATCTATCCCCCACCCCAGCACAGCACAGCCCTGCCCCTCCTCTCCCCCCATCCCGTCCCCTCCCTCACGTTCACCACCCCTGCAACTCACCCCCAACGGTCGCTCTCTGCCTCCCACTGCAACCGTCGCTCCACCACAGTCAAATGCCATCACTCACTCGTATAGTGATTTTTTTTTTTCTTGCCCCCCTTCATCTCAAAATAGTGGGATATGCTAGATCTATGGCAGGCTTTCCAAGCAGAATTGTAAATATTTTCATTGACAGTTTATTGGAGTGACATTAGGCTCGTGTTCTAGGTGATGTTCGTTGTGTGAGTGTACGTACGGTACAGCCAGCCGTTCTCGGCCTCCCAAGTGATTTTCACTAACATTTCCAAGGCTAGAGCGAAAGAATTTTGAACCTTGATAAATAATTCCTCCACGTCAGTGCTACATAAAGTGAGATGTTTGTCCAGAGGGAGAAAGGTTAAGGGGTCGGGCTTGGATGATGGTGGCGGTGGTGGCGTTGATGATAATGGTGGTGATGGTGTTGGTGTTGGTGATGGTGGTGGTGATGGTGGTAATGATCGTGGTTGTGGTGATGGTGGTGGTGATGGTGATGATCGTAGTTGTGGTGATGGTGGTGGTGTTGGTGTTGGTGATGGTGGTGGTGTTGGTGATGGTGGTGGTGTTGGTGATGGTGGTGGTGATGGTGGTGATGATCGTGGTTGTGGTGATGGAGGTCTTGATCGTTGTGTTGACTCTGTGGGTAACGGGGTCGTCGTGGTAATAATAATACAACTGAATTCAAACAGCAACAGACCATTAGGTCTTAACGAGGTTGTTTGTGAAAGAGGAAGAGACCAGAAACATATAGATGATTGTATTAACAGTAGAAAGACGTAGATTATTTTTTAAACAGGTAGATCTTTATGTAAACATGTCATGTATCTACGGAGGTGCAAATATTGTCAGTCTTGGATTTGGACCGAAATGTTGATCGAGTCTCTGCTTGAAATTACATATGGTATAATTCTGATGATAGAAGTAATGATTAATATTGATGATGCCAGTTTGACTAATCAACAGCTTATTGAATGAAAATGATGTAAGAAGTTGAAAATATATAAGGAAAATACACAGTAGACAGCGGGGCCATAAGCCGTGGCGGTGTGGACGCTGAAGATGATGTTCGTGGTGGCAGTGGTGTTGGCAGTGACAGCCGTGGTGGTGTTGGGTGACGGTTCTTGATGGCGGCGACAGCTAACCAGACATTGTGATAACACAAAAGTACATGCAACGTGCTGCCAGCCCTCGCGTAACTCAAGTCTCAGAGCCGTCACAGTCACGTCTCTCAGCCACCCTCCTCACCCTCGTTACCACGTCACAACCACACTCCGTGCCACTGTCACACACCATTCGGCCACCCTCCTCACTATGGTCACGTCCCATGCCACCACCCTCCTCCTCCCTGTCACCGCGTCTCACTCACCCCTTCTCACCGCCGTCACCACATCCAAACCACCCTCCTCGCTAAAGTCACGTCTTAATCCATCCTCCTCACCACCAGCACCACATCACAGCCACCCTCCTCACCATCTTAGACGCACATACCGTATCATTACGTACGCATAACACTGGTTTTAGGGGCTGTCTTCTACCCTCGGAGCTCAGTCTGCCTCCAAGCTTCTTTCTTGGTGAAGGCCAGGTCAACCAGGCTGTGTGTTGCAGTTCAAGTTGCTAAAGACTCTGTAGTGCGTCACCTTGTGGTCTCCCTGATGGCCTTTAATGAAGTTGGTGTATTGGAGGGTTAATGGCGGGGAGACGCAGTATTCTCTTTGCATGCTTGCTCGCCTTTTCTCGCGATAGTAAGGTACCGCCAGGAACAGACGAATGATGATCTCATTTGTTAACATTCACTCTCTACCCTTTGTGTACATAAAACACCGAAACCAGAGCCTTCCATTCTCAGCCAGGCCCCACACAAAGAAATAGACTATCCATAGTTTCCCCAGATCGCTTCATACACCCTGATTATGACCATTTACACCACATCGTACCCCGTTTACCTCATTGATCCAATTCATTCTATCTTTTGCACGCCTCTCACCTTTAGAATGTTCAGGTCACAATACTTCAAACCCTCTTTCACTCCACCACGCCATGTCCTTCTCGGTCTTCCTCTTCCCCCAAGCTCCTTCCACATCTAAAGCGTAGATCCTCTGATCTTCTTAGTCACTCGTTCTTTGCTCCTCCTTTTCGTATGTTCGAATCATTTTAGCGCACGCTTGGTCCTCTCTCAGACATATTGCTCTCATTACTACAGCTCAGTCAAACGCTTTTGATTTCTTAACAGTCAACCCTTCTCACGCGATCTATAATCTTCAAGCATTTCACTTCCATCACGTTCATTCTCTCCCACCCTGTTGCATGCAGGGCCCAAGACTCTCCTCCGTTCAATACCGTCGGGACTGTCATACCATCAGACGTACTCTTGTTTTACCCTGAGAGACACTAACCCCCTCATGATCCAACACACTACTCGGTACACTCAGGTTTTTAGATCGCCCCCTCCGTCACCCCGTGACTCACTCCAGCCCCATGGTGTTTCATCCACTGTCATGTCTACTCCCAGGCACCCACGGCAATCCACCTCCTGTTGGTCCCTCCCTTTTAAACTCGCACTCATTCAGTGTAGTTGTGTATGATACGTATATTTGAGTATCCGGTGGAGAAAAGTAAATTTTTTGCATGCGCTATGACTCAGGAGTACTGAACGATGAAAGGTTCACATGTATGATATATATATGTATTGAGGAGAGATATCAATTCATACATATTTTTGCAAATTAATGAGCTTATTAGTTTGTTTTTCGCCTCGTCGTGGGACGTAGGAAGCGCACGTGCATTCCTCTTTTTCCCTGCTACAGCAGGTGACGCAGGGGGTGGGGAACGAATGAGAGAGGTTCATTAGGCAGTACCTGAGGGAGGTATGCTCGCTCGTGAATTGGCTGTGTACGATAGACGAAGCGAGGTGATAGGGGTTGTGGCTCCCTCCTGGCTTGTTGAGAAAGTGCTGATTGGACCTCAGCGCCGGTCACATGACCAGAGGGACTGAAGATGGTTGTTCTGTCTGGGTAGCTGCTGTATGCCATTGGCGAATTGGGTGGAGGTGTGTAGGAAGACGAGAGAAGAGGATTGACCTCCCATTAATAGGTGAGATTAATTATATGAGATTTAAGAGAAAAATGATATTTTCTCCGCATTGTGCTAATCATTACGTAAATTCAAAACCCACAAGATAGTCTATAAAGAAGTAGGTCATTGTGCCAGTGGAGTATATATTTTTGCTTCGCTTGTGGGATCACTTGAAGTGGGCTGGACGTTCCACCGTGGCTGGGGAGCGACCCTGGAAGTGAAGAACTTCGAAAAGACTTGCCAGGAAATAGCCAAGGGATGTGTGTCTGCAGAGGTGGGATATTAGGCTAGGGTGAAATTACCAGAGCAATTCCCGTGCACAGGATTTTTTCTTTCTTGGCTGATTTTGAGGTGTTTTAGTGGGTTTTGAGACGAGGGTTTATGGGTTTCAGTGTGTGGTAGAGCCAGGTTAGTAACTGCAAATGGGTTAGGAGACATGGCCATGGGACTGGGTTAGTTAAATGTAGGTGGGTCGTGACTGGGGAAGATGACTCAAATAGGTAATAACCATGAAAGGAGGAGGAAGGGGGAGGAGGAGGGGGGTTTGTAACACACTTGGGATGTGAGTCAGGAGGGGAGTGGGAGAGTGCGATGATGAGGATGACTCCAGAATGGGTCATGGCAGTGGGGAGGGGCGACTGGTGGTGTCTCCAAATGGGGTGGTGGTAGTGGCAACCCTGAGGAGCGTGGCAGGAGGAGGAGGAGGCAGGTAAGGACTACGGAGGGACTTGGCAACGATATGAGAGAGAGAGAGAGAGAGAGAGAGAGAGAGAGAGAGAGAGAGAGATAGAGAGAGAGAGAGAGAGAGAGAGAGAGAGAGAGAGAGAGAGAGAGAGAGAGAGAGAGAGAGGAGATTGAAGGGAGATAAGTCAAAATAGCACTGAAAGAAGAAATACATGAAATGAAGGAAAAAAAAGAGAGGAAACAAGGATTAAGAAGAGAGGGAGGAGCGGTGGGAAAGAAGGTAAGGTTGGGGATGTGCAAGGGAAAGACTTTTGGTAGATTAACAAGGAAAACTGATGAAAATCGAGAGTGTGAGAGTACGGGAGCGGGAGTAAGTGAGAGTGGAACATGGAATGAGTTGCAGAAGGTGAGAGTTGGAGGAGCACGATGGGAGCTGTGTGAGGAGGAGTGGAGGATAGGTACGTGGTGAAGAGTGAGAGTGGGAGGGGCATCTTGGGGGTGTTGAGATCAGAGTCGACCATGTAAGACTGTCGGGGGAGGGGAGGAAGAAAAAAAATTGTAGTGGAGTGGAGGGTGGATGGACCAGAGGGAGCCACGCTGGGGAAGGAAGGAAGGATATAGGCCACTAATTAGCCGGCAGCTCTCTCTCTCTCTCTCTCTCTCTCTCTCTCTCTCTCTCTCTCAACGAGGTGGATGTCACTTTCCCTCCTTTGGAAAGTTTTTGCGGAGAGCGATACTGTTTTTTTTTTTCATGTGAATGATTTAGACTTCATTTTGTTGGTCATGTCTATGACGGCGTATGTAAATGCTGTGGTTTAAGACCATGATGGTTTACAGTCCTGTATTCAAGACCGGGATGAATAAGTTTTGTATTTCAACCGGATGGTGTACAAATGCTGTATGTTAAGACCATGCTGATGTGGAAATCATGTATTTAAAACTGGGGTGATATATATATATATATATATATATATATATATATATATATATATATATATATATATATATATATATATATTTTTTTTTTTTTTTTTTTTTTTTTTTTTTATACTTTGTCGCTGTCTCCCGCGTTTGCGAGGTAGCGCAAGGAAACAGACGAAAGAAATGGCCTAACCCCCCCCCCCCATACACATGTACATACACACGTCCACACACGCAAATATACATACCTACACAGCTTTCCATGGTTTACCCCAGACGCTTCACATGCCTTGCTTCAATCCACTGACAGCACGTCAACCCCTGTATACCACATGACTCCAATTCACTCTATTTCTTGCCCTCCTTTCACCCTCCTGCATGTTCAGGCCCCGATCACACAAAATCTTTTTCACTCCATCTTTCCACCTCCAATTTGGTCTCCCTCTTCTCCTCGTTCCCTCCACCTCCGACACATATATCCTCTTGGTCAATCTCTCCTCACTCATTCTCTCCATGTGCCCAAACCATTTCAAAACACCCTCTTCTGCTCTCTCAACCACGCTCATTTTATTTCCACACATCTCTCTTACCCTTACGTTACTTACTCGATCAAACCACCTCACACCACACATTGTCCTCAAACATCTCATTTCCAGCACATCCATCCTCCTGCGCACATCTCTATCCATAGCCCACGCCTCGCAACCATACAACATTGTTGGAACCACTATTCCCTCAAACATACCCATTTTTGCTTTCCGAGATAATGTTCTCGACTTCCACACATTTTTCAAGGCTCCCAAAATTTTCGCCCCCTCCCCCACCCTATGATCCACTTCCGCTTCCATGGTTCCATCCGCTGACAGATCCACTCCCAGATATCTAAAACACTTCACTTCCTCCAGTTTTTCTCCATTCAAACTCACCTCCCAATTGACTTGACCCTCACCCCTACTGTACCTAATAACCTTGCTCTTATTCACATTTACTCTCAACTTTCTTCTTCCACACACTTTACCAAACTCAGTCACCAGCTTCTGCAGTTTCTCACATGAATCAGCCACCAGCGCTGTATCATCAGCGAACAACAACTGACTCACTTCCCAAGCTCTCTCATCCCCAACAGACTTCATACTTGCCCCTCTTTCCAGGACTCTTGCATTTACCTCCCTTACAACCCCATCACAACCCCCAACACATATATATATATATATATGTGTGTGTGTGTGTGTGTGTGTGTGTGTGTGTGTGTATTATCCCTGAGGAAGGGGGTGGGGGAGAGAAAATGCTATCCTAATATATCCTGCGTATCGTAGATGGCGTCTAAGACGGGTTGGAGTTTCGGGAGATAGAAATTCTCCGTCTCTTGAGCTATTATTTTTACCTTTTAAGGTTCAGGCGTCTGGTCCAGAAGCTACCTCGCTAGCGGGGGAAATGGCGAACAAATATGGAAAAAAGGTATATCCACACCTACACACGAGCAGTTTGTCGCACGGAGGCCGACAGCAGCTCATGTTTATGATAACTTTTGAAATGATTAACGGTGGCGAGAAGTTACTTATCAAATTGGCAGTCACGGTTAGTGGTAGTTAACTAGAGTTAAACCACCTTTGCGTAGGTAATGATGGAAGCAGTTGTTTTTGTCACTTGCAAGGTTGAGAGCAGTGAGTGTGTTGCATCATCACAAAGACTCGAGTGATCTTTCGGAGCGATGACACAATTAGCAGCCGACCATTTCGAGTACTCGCAAGGTTTAAAGGTAAGTTATGTGAGTTACGACTATGGTTGCGTCTGCTGATGCGTTCATCTAGGCGATATGGTTCGCAGTGGTCATAGGTTGCGTGTGTGTGTGTGTGTGTGTTTTGTGCGGGATTACACGCATTGCTGGGGACAAGGTGAGATGACACAGTAAGAGAGCTGAGAAAAATCCCCTTTCCCATAATCATTGTCAAGACCCTCCCTCCCTCCCACATTCCCTCCTCCCTCCTTTGTTTTATGTGATTATTTTTATCAATTTTTATTTTATAATTCTCATACTTTCTAACCTTGAATTGAGCTTCTAGCCATAAAGAATGGCATTTTGTATCATGTATACAGTTTGGCAGTAAAGACATCCTATCTTATCTTAGTGAGTTCTGCACAGGATTACGTAGGTCTGGAGAGGACGAGGGACGACAGCGAGGAGGAGGAGGAGGAGGAGGAGCTTTGCATAGTCCTCTTTCCCATCGCCACGATGTTGCCAACCCTCCTCCCTTGACGCTGTCGCCGTCTCTCCCACACGTCACCAAATTATTCCATCGGGGATTATTAATATTCCTACCACCTCAGCCCACTCACCTGCGTTGCCAGCGCGGAGTCGCCTCCATTTTGAAACACCCGCTCTCTAAACACACCTGCATTTGGGGGTCAGTTGCATTATATGACACCTGCATTCCGAGCAACCTGAATTTTTGAACCGTCCCGACATCGCGTTCCGTCCGCTGCACTTTGAGGCGCGCTTGTATTGTGAGCCGTGGACATTCTGAGCATCGTGCATTTTTGAGTTATGCGCTCCCGTGCACCGCCTACGTTTTGGGCGGGCTGTATTTTAGGCGTCTCCTGAATCTTAAGACGAACCGTTTGAGGTCTCATGAAACACTTTGATTCGCAGCCACGTTCGTTTTGAGTTTTTTTTTTTTTTTTTGTATTCTGATCTAACCTGCATTATGAGCCACCAGCATTTTGAGCCACCTTCGTTTAGAGCCTCCTGCATTCCAAACCACCATCGCTCTGAGTCTTCTGCCTTCTGAACCACCACCTATTTCATCCACCTGTATTCTAAACCACCACCTTTCTGAGCCACACTGCTCTGACTCACCTACATTCTGAGCCACCTTCGGTCTGAGTCACCTACTTTCTGAGCCACCTACACGTTTAAAGTTACCTCCTCGTAAGACCCCCTTCCATCGCGAAGACCTGAAGATCCCTCACCTCCCCAAGTGTTCCCCGTGGAGTAATGCCCCGCGCCGAGGGGGTACGTCCGCAAGTGCGCGAGCTTCAAGTAAGTCGTCGTATGTGGTGGACACTTTGTCACTATAATGGCCCCCAGGTTGTCGCTGGCAGACGGGGTTCGACGGCTGGCGGGGCGAGGCTCTTGCCATATTCGTCCAGGTTACGCGACCTCCTCTTCCCTCATGTCTGTATGTTGACGGGCGCAACCCTGCTTTGTTCAGCGTTGGCCAGGGCGGCACTTGTGGGTGGCAAGGGCGACACTGTGTGTAGCAAGGGCGACGCAGTGGACGGCAAGGGCGACGCAGTGGATGGCAGAGGACTGCACTGTGGGTGGCAAGGGCGGTACGCATGGGTGGCAAAGGCTGCACGCACAGTGGGTGGCAAGGGCTGCGCTGTTGGCTGTAGTTAGCACGTTTGCTAGGCGCTCACACACACACACACACACACACACACGCGCGCGCGCGCGTGTTCTAGGGTCCTACCGTCGTGTTCATTGGGTAAATGAGACAGTATACATAATACATGTCCAAATGCACCAGTTAACTATTCACATGTACCATCATTATTTTGATTTTATACTCGTCCCTGTGTTTAGATAACCTTTTCCTACCCCCCCTGTCCCTCGAAATATCCTACATTGTTGTTTTTCCTGTAATTGAAAATTTGGTTATTTATAATCTGAGTCAGGATATATGTTTGTGTTTGTGTGTGTGTGTGTGTGTGTGTGCGTGCTGCATTTTGACTGGTCCGAGCCACCCTGTGTTATAGCAGGCCCGCTGGTATGAGATTACACATGTAATTCTATCCTTTAGCTATTTTCGCTGCAGAATTCTTTCATGCTCTGTATTATTTTGCATGCGTTTAATGAAAATAACCTCGCCAGTTCAGAGCTAGTTGTTAATAACACTTTTTTTATTGTTATTATTATTATTATTATTATTATTATTATTATTACTATTATCGTGGAGCCAATATTGCATGCTGGATTTTATCTCGTTCACTTTTTTTTTTTTTAATTCATGACCTGTGATTAGGATGTGTGTATAAACACGTACGAATTATTGGTGTACGTTGCGTTAGTTGTTAATAATAACCCTGGAGTTCATATAAACTCGTGAACTGTTTATTGCTCGTACAGTTTTGCCCAGCTTTTTTTATTTTATTTTTTTCAGTCTTGTTCATCATTTAAGAAATGGGTTGATGCTTTAATGACCGCTGGAGGAAGGAGAAGGTGGGCTTCGGTGCATGTGAATTGGTCACACCAAGATGAAAACAAATGAACGTGTTGAAATTGAAAGGTGTTTATATTTGGTTTGTATAAGTTTGGGTTTCATAATAATGATAATTATAATAATAATAATAATAATAATAATAATGATAACAATAGTAATAATAATAATGATAATAATTATGATAATAATAATGATTATTATAATAAAGATTATACTAATGGTAATAATCATATAAATTACAATAGAAAAATAACTGATAATTATCATAGTGATGATATCACTACTACTACAACTACTATTTATGATAATTATGATAATGATAGCCCGATGTTAATGATTATGTTCATAGATTTGTATTTCCTCGTCCTTCAGTACACGCGTGGAGGATCGCCGTAGCATAACCACGGGTACCTGCGGGTAACAGCATCACTGTGGCACAAGTCAAGAATAGTAGTCCCACCTTGGGTACTTCTGATGCCCCAGAGCGTAACCATGTTCCGTTGGGAGTGCTCGCTCAGTCTCCCTCCCAATCGTCTTTGATTATGTCTTAGTCGAGAAGTCTTCGGTAATGACGTTCATTTGGGACATTTTTTTTTTCTTTTGGTTCTTTCAATGTTGCATTGGCTGAGCGTTCGTGATTTAAGTCGGTCCTGAAACGGACCAGCCGTTAATCATGGGCCACGATTAGACACGTAGTGGGGACTGAGCGCCGTAAACACAGATCTCCACTACACTGGTGGAATGATAAACAGTCCAGGTGATGGATGACAGGTGGGGGGCCCCCAATGTGCTTTCAAAGTGTCGTGTACAGGTGCAATCCGCTCAACCACCCGAGCGCGGCGGCATACTGGCCTTGAGCACGACAGTACGACCATTCGACACGAAGGTGGTGACCTTTGACCTTCGACCTGACCCTTCAGAATTAAAGTCAGAGGGTTCGGGCCACGATACCCGAGGGCTCTCGGAGGTATGTACAAATCTGGGTTGTCATGTCCCTTTGAAATGCATCTCTTGCGAAACTCCGACGAGATGGAACAGACGACCGAACTTCAGGGTAAAAATACCTTTTGGAAACGCTGAATCGGCGAAGATATATTAATTGGTCGGATATTGAGAGCTCTCCAAATCGAGTGAAGCAAGATGGATGGTGACTCTCCCCTCGTCCGCTTTTGCTCCCGTCTGTATGAAGTGATGGTAGACGTTCACAACACCACCGTGTTTGAGGCGGGGGGGTACTTAACCCGACGAGAGAACGTCTATCCGAAGGTGATTTGAGGCTGGAGTACTTTAACCCGACTCTTAGAACGGAGATCATATCAGTGTGGAGATGGATAGTATCCGTGTGGATTAGAATCACCGTGGAGATCGATCTTGTTATCAGTCTGTAAATTGACTGGTATCAGTGTGGAGATAAACAGTACCTTCGTGGTATGAGCCGGGAGCCGTCAGAGTTTAGTGTGGGCTTTGTTGGCATTGGTTTGGGATATTGACCAGACGATGGGTAATTGACTCGCCGGCCGGGTTGGGAGTGGTTAGCTCCTCCTCCTCCCCGGCATTGTCCCCTGCGCCGTCATGACACAAGGCTGGCCTTCTCTGACCTGTTATAAGGAGGAGGGAAGAGGGCCGTGCATGCGTCAGAGGTTCATACAGTGTCGTGAGTTGAGGGACTCGGGAAGCCAGTACCTTCCTCGGGGATGCCTATGTGACGCCGGGGGAAAGGGGGGTGGTCGAAGGTGAATGACCCCTCGAGCCCAACACCAGCTCAGTGTATGGTGTCCTGGTCCTTTTGACCTGACCCATCAAGGATCAACGGGCAGGCTAGTCATGTCGCACCGTCGTCCTCGAGGATCGCACCGTCACAGTCAAGGAACGTACCGTCGCACTCAAGGATCGTACTATCGCATTCAAGGAACGTACCGTCGCACTCAAGGATCGTACCGTCCTACTCAACGATCGTACCGTCCTACTCAAGGATCGTACCGTCGCACTCAAGTTGAAAAGTTCAGATTGGGATTTAAAAGTCATCATCTTCATATTTGGCGATGAGAAAGCGTGATGTCTAAACATGTGCAATTTGCCGCTTCTTTTATTATGTTTCCGTTAATTAATTTCCGTCTTCGTCATTGGACCACAGCCACCTTCCTTCATGTGTAATATAAATGTCATTTAACTTGAGATTCCCTTGATGACATTACTGTTAGCTCACTTAGTCCTTCTCCTATTCAAACTAGCGAACGGATGTACGTAGATGATGCGCGTGTACTCGAAATTACGAGCACCGGGATTCGAACTCATGTTGTTGGGGAGTCACATAGCCCATGGCCACGCTGCATATCGTGAACTCGACGCCCGTACACGTCTGCCATCTGAAATATTAATTATTCTTATCTTATCGCGGAAGGAATTCTCTTATCTGTAAGACGGGAAACAGGTTGAGAGTGTTTCATATTCTGGAAATATATACCGATGTTTATACATGTATTTTTCAGGGTCATGCCGAGTGGGCGTAGGAGTGGTTCAGTATGGATGAGACTACGAGTGGGACTTGAGTGCAGATGGCGAGAGTGTGACAGAGCAGACTTTGGCACTAGAAATTCTCGTCATGTTGCAGAGATGGTGTTTGAGGGAGCGCTCTTGAAAGACTAGGTGATGGTGGAACGCTTGTGAAGGAGTGGAACGCTTGTGGAAGGTTGAAGCTGTGGTGAAACGCTTTCGGAAGACTGTAGGTGTGGTGGAACGCATGTGGAAGAGTAGGACTGTAGTGGAATGGCTGTGAGCAGTTGTCTTGTGAGCGGACCGAGACACTCCCCTGGTCTTGTGAGCGGACCAAGACACTCCCCTGGTCTTGTAAGCGGATCAGACACTCCTCTGGTGTTGTGAGCAGATAAGACACTCCTCTGGTGTTGTGAGCGGAGCGCAAGCTCTTCTTGGTCTTGTGAGAAGAGGGCTTTCAGAAGAATAATTTATCCCTTAAAGAGTAGCAGTTCAGCAGGGTGATATGTACTCCACTTCTCTGCCACCTGGACTGTTGGTTTCTGAGCTCTTCATGCGGGTTTTTTGCGCTCTGACCCACATCTCTGTGTTGTGGTTTCTTCTATTTCAATACTGTCTAAAGAGTTTGGTTTTTATCCGTCTGTCGCTGTCTGTGTCGGGGCCTTGGGTTTCTGTGTTTCTCACTCGTCCGAGGCAGGGGTTTCTATGATGTTTTCTCTACTCTGTGGTTCTCTACTTTTGACGTCAGTGAGGTGGGGTTTCTTTTTTTTCTACTGTCCAAGTTCTGTACATTTCCTTACCGTCTGTGGTGTACCTGTTGGGTTTTTACGTTCTTTTCTGTCTCTTTTGTGGGTGTCTGTGTTCTGCTGTCAAAGGCTGTAGGTTTCTACCTTCTATGTATTGATTTTTTTCTTGTAAGTGTTACGTATTTCGTTGCTTTGCTGTCTGTTTCGGTTTTATTTGGTTCTTCTGTTCCTCTGTATTCTGTGTCGTCTCTTTAGGTTTCTGTGTTCTTCCGGCCAAACTGTGGGCTTGTCCGCGTTTTTGACGTGTTTTCGTTTTCTATACCCTTTCGTCCAAACAATGGGATTCTAAGAATTTTACCTCCTCGTGGATTTCTGTCCAGATTGTAGGGTTTCTACGTTCTTTACTGCCTGCGGTGTAGGTTTATTGTACTACCTTTGCTGTGGGCCAGTACTTTCCCTACCATCCTGGCTGTGGATCAGTACACTTCCTACCATTCTTGCTGTGGATCAGCACATTTTCTACCATCCTTGCTGTGGGACAGTACATTTTCTACCATTCTTGCTGTGGGACAGTACATTTTCTACCATCCTGGCTGTGGATCAGTACATTTTCTACCATCCTGGCTGTGGATCAGTACATTTTCTACCATCCTTGCTGTGGGACAGTACATTTTCTACCATCCTGGCTGAGGATCAGTACATTTTCTACCATCCTGGCTGAGGATCAGTACATTTTCTACCATTCTTGCTGTGGGACAGTGCATTTTCTACCATCCTTGACGAGGGTCAGTACGTTTTCTCTCATCCTCCTTCTTCTGGGTCACTTGATATTTCATGACTCATGTTAAGCACAGGTGAGCGATGTGTTCAAGATGCAGCAGCTGCTGTGCCTCCTTGTCTTCCGACTGCCACGCTGGAACGATGAATTTGGTGGTGCATCAACATCCACGAGTGTGTGTGTGTGTGTGTGTGTGTGTGTGTGTGTGTGTGTGTGTGGCATGATTCACGTGTCGGCTCGTTGCAGGATCACGTGTTCTTTGGTTGCAGGATCATATGTCATTTGGCCACAGTGGGAGGGACTTTAGTTTCATCCCTGTGTTCGATATTGGAAAGTCATAGAAACAAGATTTATCTTTGTATCGTACCTTTGATGAATGGGTACTAACGTAGATGGAGTAGAATTCTGAACAAGTAGACTAGGTTCTTGTAGAGATAGAGGTAGTGAAGTAACTAGCTTGTGTTGAGGCATCCCAGAACTACATGCACCTTGACCAGTGACCTAACTGCTAGTTAATTGTCAGGCCCAGAACTCCATGCACCTCAAGTAGTGAAGTAACTTGCTAGTCAGTGTCGGGCCCAGAACTAGTCTAGAAAAAGTAAAAGTAACCGCTCCCGACGAAAACTAGTTCGGACACCAGAACTAGTACGGTAGCTCCTCGCTTGTGTCAATACAGCCCCACAGCTAAGCGAGAGACCCACCTCATGCGGCACCGGTAGGAGCCAAGCAGGAATGTAACCCATGTCTAGACAAACTTTGAGAGCTAGACGCCCGGCGCGTGAAGCCGGAAGACTGGCTTGGTGGCTGGCCGGGTCATGGCGTCGGAGCCATCGGTTTTTTATATCATGAGCGGCTGAATCATTGAGCAGTAGCTAAACGCTGCAAATTTCAGTAGGTGCAGCAACTCCCTTCTCCTCCTCCTCCTCCTCCTCTCTCCATCTGCGCCCGGTGAGCGTTGGGATTTAGGGGTGCGTGACGCCGGTACAGTTGGCTGTGGCTGTGGCCTCAGAGTCCTCCTGACCTATAGGCTAGTTGCTGCAGCTGCTTCTGATACTGGTTTTCAAAGGCACGGTAGAGATAAGAGGCGAGTAACGATCATTGCAAGCTCACAGTTTCGAATTTACTTACAGTTTCGATTCTGTCGTTGGTGCTTGCGAATCTACTGTAGCTTTCGTTATTGTGGTTATCACCTTCGTAATTTTTACGTAGAACAGTGTCTTCCTTCCTCTACCTTAACGCGCCTGTATGGGCCAGATTACACACACACACACACACACACACACACACACACACACACACACATATTCTGATGCATTTTCCAAAGCTGTGTAACGGATAGAATTCGATCCTGCTTCCCGATCAGTGATCGTGGGGCTATACCAGACAGTATGCTCCAAAATGTTTCATGTTGTGTTGGTTTTATGACCTTTATCTGCTCTTAGTGTGCCAGTATACCAGCAGATGGTAACAGACCCTCAGTGCCAGCAGAACGCAGCAGACCCTCTGTACCAGAAGTCAGCAGACAAAATAGGAGACCCACAGCACCAGAAGGAATAGCAGACAAAGCATCAGTCCTACTGTACCAGCAGAAGGCAGCAGACAGACAGACCCTACTGGATAAGCAGGAGGCAGCACACAAAAAGACAGACCCCACTAGAGAAAGTCTTCCAGCATGTAATTCAAAGCTGTAACTAAAAACCTGGAATGAAGACCACAGCAAGACTCGTTGGAACGTGGGAGAAAGGGTTTGGTCAAGATGAGATAGGGCATGGGAGAGAAGATTTGGTTGAGATGAGATGGGACATGGAGGAGATTTGGTCGAGATGGGATTGGACATGGGAGAGAAGATTAGGTCAAGAAGGAGGAAGGGAGTGAGCAGAGAATCAGAATGTGAATGTAAATAGGTAAATCACTTGGGGATATATATATATATATATATATATATATATATATATATATATATATATATATATTGTGTGTGTAAAATATCAAAGTCCACACCTGACTCCTCCTTAATCTCTTGGGACGATGGCACAACCCTTGAGAACGACCCTACGATCCCTTCCCCCCCCCCCACCTTTCCCTTGAGTGCCTTCTCAAATATCACGCCATCATACCCAGGGGTCGTCCTTTCTCGGTCGGGGGTCGTGACGTCGTGCCGAATGGTCGTACCCTCGTACTTAAAGAGGGACGAGAGCGGTAGGTGAGCGGTTCGTAAACCACCGACATCGTGTTTCATGGTTACGAACGGGAAGGGGCAAGTACTCGATTAAAGTAGGACCTCCACTGCGGATGGCTGGAGATGGATCGTGTGTGGGGGAAGGAAGCTCTTAAGAGATTACCAGGAGCGGAGGAGGCGTGAGGGATGTACACGTCCAACCTGTATTTAGTGAGCTTCGCCTTCCTTAGCTGTCTTTCGCCATAAGTAATTGCTTCGTTGGTGCTGGTTCTCCTGTAACTGAGTGTGCTCAACATGAAGTCACTGATTCTAGTGATATTCTCGATGGTAGCCGTGTGTAGATATATTAGATTTTCTTGACACGTATTTTACGTTCGTCACAAGGGGCAAAGTGTGTATATGTTAGATTGTCTTACAAATATTATACGTTCTTCACAAGGAGCCAATCGGACACAAGTATCTTCTGCATTGTTGATATGCTGTATCAGACACACAACAAGTCTCTGACATTTGCTGGTAATAGGTTGAAAGAATGTTGGGCTCCAGCCTCTCTTTGATTAGTGGCTCGCGGTCCTTTCTCTCCATCGCTTCCACTGTTTCACACTGGACTGTGCCAGAATCATATTGCGTGGAGTCAGGATCAGTTCGTGTTAATGATTCCTATTGTGATCATCTCTGTTGTTTTTGTATTCGTGGATTTTATCACTGATTGCTTCTCTTTTCCTGATGCTATTTATTTTTAGATTAATTGTCGATTATCAAGTTATTTGTTTATTATCATTGTAGTGTAATTTTCTGCGAATAGTTCTCAGGATATTTTTTCTCAGATTTTTCGATGATGCCAGGTGTATAGATGATGTCTCCAGGTCGTACTTTGCTGCGATGTTAGAACATCCTTTGAGCTGCTCCCATTCCTGCAATTATTATCGCTCATAGAATCTTTAAGGTCGAGAAAACCATCGTTAATCACGTTAACCATTTCCTAAACCGACTTTGATCCCTTCCGAGAGTGGACGCCACTCGCCCTTGAGTGTGGCTCTCTTTGATGCAAATGATTAGAGTTACGACGCTATTTTTCACACGAAAATGGTGAAGGTTGAGAGCCTGTATCCTCCCCGAGCTGTGTGGACGATACACGGCTCTGTAATTTGCGCTCCCGCCCGATTCCCCGTTCTGCGACAGCCCTTCCTTCACGAGCAACTGGTTGACAGTGAGGATGCTGTTCACTGCAGGACTCACTCCTCCCTGGGAAGTGATGAGTTCCGGCTGCGGTCCTCCACGCCAGACGTGACTTCATCCTCTGGAGTTTATAGATTGAGGACAGACACATCCTGGCCTTTTGAGACAGTAAAGAGGGTAGTGTGTCGACCTGTCCCAGACAGACACATCTTGGCCTATGGAGACACGGTGTGTATAGTGTATCATCCTGACCCAGACAGACGGACAGACAGACTCGCCTTGGCCTTGGGAGACGGTGGTGGTGGTGGTGTATCATCCTGTCTTTACAGACAGACACATTCTGGTCCGTCGGGCACTGGTGGGTTGTGTGTGTATCGCCCTGTCCGAGACGAGGCTGGCTACCAGGTGATAGTCTGTCACGACGAGTTTTTGTTTTTTTTTCCTCTTGTCCCACAACCCTAGCCTGTCGCCCTTGGATGAGTGTCCTGAGGAAAGCAGGTGTATCATCAACGAGTTTTTACAACCCGTGTCGCTAGAAATATACACATGCTTTAATTGCCTCTCTTTGGCTACGATTCCGTCAGCAGTTTTAGTGGGTTTTAAAAGCTGATTGATGGATGGTAAATAGTGCCGTGAGAGAAGGCATGAAGAACGCTGCCAGTCACCCACTCCAGCAACCCCCCCCCAAGGCTATCACAATGCCAGGTCATATATCCCCGCGGCAGCCCGCACCTACTAGCGCTGGTCACGGCGCGGGTATTGTGGTGCTTGCGATGTAAAGGTGAGGTCCACAGAGCACCGGAGGTCGGCCGGCCTCAGGGTCCCATTATGACGGGTTTCCAACTCGCGCACTCAGACGCGCTCACATACCGGCACTCCTCATCGTCCCTTGCTTACTTCCGATATCCCCTGGTTACTTGCCTCTCGGCTGGTACTGTCCTGTGCTTGATACGAAGCAGGGATGTATATCTGACTCACTTTAATGACCCTGTCGCATTGCGTCCTCACCTGAATCAACAGGTAATAAACTTCATCCTGACTTCGCTCCTCCTCCCCCTCTCTCTCTCATGCTCCCCTGTTGCCGTTGATACTCCATCCATACCTGGCGCTGGTGATTGTATGGCATGTAGAGCAACAGTAATGGGTCTCGCTGCTTCCCGAATCTTCTTCACCTTGTGATGCCGCCACTGCCTCTTATATGACACCTATGTGTTCTCTCATACAAGTTTTCGCGGGACCTCGAACGCCGATACTGTCCCTCTGCAGTCAGTCGTCACCCTCTCCCTGCACGTACGCTCTCTCTCAGATAGCCCTCTTCCTCGTACATGTACTGTCACTGATGACCCTCTTCCTGTACGCATTTACTCTCATGGCCTTGAGGATGGTGAGTAACATTGCGTCACTACGGCACTCGTCATTGACCTCCCCAAGTTCGTCCTCCGTTCGAAGCCATGGAATAAGTTGCCTCGTGTCCCGGCACTAGCGTCGTTAAACGTCGTTAATCACACTGTACCAGGTTTGCGCCGGGTGCGAGAGTGGAATTTTACCTCTGCTCGGGCGGGCATCTCTTCCGGCTCTCGTTGTTATCTCTACCGCCTGAAGCACCGTCGGAAGATATAAACATCACTCTCTCTCTCTCTCTCTCTCTCTCTCTCTCTCTCTCTCTCTCTCTCTCTCTCTCTCTCTCTCTGGCACCTGCGGAGTTGACAGTCGCTAGAATTTAGCGTTAGAATTTCACTCTGAGGAAACCTCTTGCTCTACCTTCACCATTCCTCGTCTCTCCCTCCCGGTCGTGATTTTTAATTCTCGTTTTTTTTCTCTTTCTCTCCTTTTCCCTAACTTCATCCTGTTCTGCATCGCCACTTTATTAGTCTTCCTCCTCCTCCTCCTCCCACCACCACCTGTTTCCCCTGGCTAATGAGGACGTAGGGGCGTTATCAACTCCTTTGCTAATCAGGACAGAAGGGGATGGGAAGGGCCAGCGCTGATGCTTATGCTAAAATGTTCAAGTCCCTGGTATTCACAGATGCGGGGAGGTAGGGAGAGACAAGTGTGGGAGGAAGCGAGGGGATTACACCATGTATAATCCGAATACAAGGACTGGGAGGATTAGGGACCTCCAGCCAGATTCCGAGCACCGGAGCGAGAGAGTCGTCTACACATTAATTCCTACTGCTGGAGCTCGCGCGCACACACACTGACACCGTCTTCAGGAGAACTAAGATAGCTTAAGGCTTGTGTTGTGAAGGCATTAAAGAAGGCATTGCGCACACATGGCTTGTGGAGCATGCATAATGTGTATATTATTCTTCATACACGTAAGCCTTTCTAATGCCGTTTGTAAACAACGTTTAGGGCTTGGCCGTGAGGATCCAGGAGGGTTGGTTAATGTTACGCGTTGGATTTTTGAGAACCGGGGGCTTTGCTGCCGAGGTAGGCGAAGGATCCGGGGCTTTGTGTGTTTTATCGTCTGCTAATTTCTGTTCCTTAACTCGCCGTCCGGTTATTGTAGCAGGAGGAGATTGTGGTGGCGTAATATTAAGGAGTTACGTAAGTGTACGATGACCCGCATCAAGAGACGCGCTTTAAGATTGTAATTTCTTGTAATCGCATCAGGGCTCGTACACACCGGATGGTATATGTGTGAGTATCAGTTGGCGGCAAGACGTATGCTCTCTCTCTCTCTCTCTCTCTCTCTCTCTCTCTCTCTCTCTCTCTCTCTCTCTCTCTCTCTCTCTCTCCTCTTTCTTTTTTCGTCTTCGCCATCGACTTCCTTTCCCTCCCCCTCCCCTTATATCTCTCCCTCCCTCCCTTCCTCCCTCAGCCAGCAGATGGTGGCACCGTCATACACTTGCCTATGATAAAAATTTACCTCGTGATAAAGACTTGCCTTAAGGATCGCTTGACATTACCCCTCCGCACTTAGCAATATTGGTTTTAAGGCCATTACATGGCATGATGCGTGTCGCCGGTACCCTCCCACGGCACCTGTGGGCGGTGTGTCTCCCATGCTGGTGCTCCCATGGCACTGGTGGGTGTTGCGGCTTCCTTGGCACTGATGGGTCTCGTGGCTCCCACGGTGACACTAACCGTTTCTCCATGGTGGTGTTGCAACCCTCCCATCCTCCCTCCTCACACACACACACACACACACACACACACACACACACACACACACACACTGTTGCGCCTCATTTATCCTCATTAGGCTCTCCCTCCCTGCGCTAGATAAGAGGTCCCTCACCGTTCGTCTTCTCTCACTCACCGCTAGACTTCCCTCACCCAGTTACTGTTATATACTCGGGCTGTTGTGCCCCCCGCACGCTGAATATTTCATATTAAGAAACTAAGAGAGACTCCTCCTCATCTTGGACGGTTCTTCGTGCGATTCTGTCGTCATTTATAAGGGAGATTCATTTATATTGTGTGGTTGGGAGTGGTAAGCGTTCCTACACACCAGTGCAATCGATGTTGAAGACGGAGGAATATGTAATGGTGGCGTAGAAATAGAGAGACGAAAGTTGAATTATCGGCTTGAGATCTGACGTTAGTTGAAACCACACACACACACACACACACACACACACACCTGGAGAGACGTTCTTGTTGCTCCTGATGTAGTGGAAGGCATAATGAGGATTCACAATATGAATTAGTGATCCCCTCCCTCCCAGCTGAAGTTGCTTTGCCTCTGCCCGCAGCACAGTGTACGTTCTCTAGATCAGATCCATTGTTACGCGTCAGCCAGCTCCATGCCCTAACACTATATATATATAATGTGCTTTCTTTTGTAGGGATTGCGCTAAACAATTAGCCTCGGCCTTTTGTCCCCGGCCCTCATTGACCCGTCACCTTTTAATGTCAGAAGCCATGTTTTAAAGTGACTGTCGCCGGCCATCCGTCAATAAATAGTGTTCGCTGACCGAGGTCCACGTCACCATACGCTGCGCCCCGCGATATGGGGAAGGTGATCGATTTTAGGGAAAGTAGATATGCTCTCTCTCTCTCTCTCTCTCTCTCTCTCTCTCTCTCTCTCTCTCTCTCTCTCTCTCTCTCTCTCTCTCTCTCGTAAGATCTGGACATGGTAAATTGTTTTGATCCTTACGATCTCAAAACAATTCGGTATTATTTTAGTTTCGAGTGCAGTGTTGCCCTTCTGTCTTATTCTGATCCCTTTCGTGTTTCCTCTCTCGTCCATCGAACGCCTTATTTCCGTTTTCTTGGGGTTCTCTGCGGGCTTGGGTGTTAATATATATGGGGGCGGGAGACAGTGGTATGGGGGCACGGAGGTGCTCTTGATTTCTTCACAACGTAGACATAACACAGCCCGTCAGTATAGGTGGGTGCATGCCACACTTTGTGGGGGTCCTGGGGGCGTCAGGGGAGGCACATCCACCAGGCTCTTACAAGCCAGGCTGTGGGGTCGTAAAGGTGCCCTCGCTAGAGTCGTGAGCTTGACCAGGTGCGAGTGAAGATAGCCTGGTGTGGAGAAGTAAATTCTGGAGTTCTGCTGTTTGACTAGGAACAGCGACAGCCCCTGGTCGACATGGTTTGATATGGTCAGTACGTGTGAAGACAAGCCTGGTCGATCAGATGGATGATCATTGTATGTTAACGGCACCTGTCGACCAGACGTATGATCAATGTGTCTAAAGGTACTAGTGAAGACGAGCCTTGTATGTCGAACAGGTAGCAGTGGCGCCTCAGGACACTTTTGGTTCTCTGGTGAAGACTAGTTTGACATCTACACCTCCGTTCCCTGGTTAACTAGGTGCCAGGAAAGGGAAGCTTGGATCCGAGGGGGTGTGTGACCCTCCACCACGCCACCTACACTGAGTTAAGTTACACCCAGATGACCACTTAGGGACGATGTATTGGATTAGTTGCCGTGTTAGGGGTCGTGGGCTCTCCCTCCCATACCGTGTGTCTTGTTCTTCTCTTGTTATCGCTGTTCTTCGTGTATCCTCCATCCCTACAGGGTTCGTTCTCTCTTTCTGCTGCTTGTCGTATCATCCTTTCGTTTATAATCCTTTTCTTTTCTTCGGAAAAGTAGATCCTCCTCTTTTGTTTCTCGTCTTCTTCATGCTCCTTTGCTATCATCTTAGAGACGAAGGAGGGGTCGGTCGGTTCTCTCCTCCCCTCTCCCTCCAACCGTCCTGGCCAACCTCCCCAGCGGGCGCCGCCACCGTCAGCAGCAGCAGCACCAGCACCACATCGCCTCACACCCGTCCTCTTCCTCTTTAACTGACCTGGCTACCACGAAGCCAACCAGCCCAACCCCACCGACCCGACCAGCACCGCCTCGACTTCCGTTCCATCCCCGGACCCACCCACCCCCTCACCACATCGATGCCGCCACGTAGTTCATCGTCACGTTTTTTGTCCATGAGCGTTATGTGTATTAAGACGCGTCTTATGTGCTTGGTTGACGAGCCCAACACTTTTCATCTCGTTAACGCATCGTGGGTGGGGTGTTATTTCGCGATGCTGTGAAGGGTTGATTTTGTTTTGTTTTTTTTTGCCCGTGGCCGAGGGTAATTTGGCGATATCATCTTGTTTTACGATGAGTCGAAGCCTTTGGTTTTTTTTTTACGATCATGTCTGGATTATGGAAGGAATTGGTTGGCGTCACGACACGACCAGCTTTCCGACGACCTGTCCCCCATCCCCTTTACTGCTGTGCGCCTGACCTTTGCTGACCTCTGGTGGGAGCCATCAAGTTTTCAACAGGTATCTGCTCTTGGTCTGCCTTTACTTTTGACTACTTTGTTGTTGCGGGACTTAATAAAGTGGGAACGTTCTTTATTATCCGATAGGCTTCCTTTGCGGTAACCATCATCTTATTGTTTTGTGTTCGTGTTTTTTATCGATCATTTTATCATTTTGATACGAAGATTATACCTCACGAGTGCTTATATCGCTAGAGTGGTTGAATGTGGAGATAGCTAGGTAGGTAGTACTTGGAAGGCCAAAAGATTGACAGGTTTACACTGAATAAAGAAAGGCGTTCCAACCTCAACAAAAATCTTTATTTTGAGACAATTATTGGTGGACTAAGGGTTGAACCCCATGGTTACCTAGTGAAGAGGAGACCTAAGCCAGTTTGCGACACATACAGGCACACTACTACGGTGTAACCCATACAAGCAGAATACCAAATATGTAGGAGTCTAAGTCAAATATGGAAGAAATAGAAATTTTAGTGAATATTAGACTGATGTCATTGTAAATAGGCTGATGAATTTATTAAGGAAAACTAAAATACTTAGATTTAGATGAACAGTTTTTAAGTTTCTATACGTCTTTCTCATGCAAAAAAAAAAAAAAAAAAGAAAGCACAGACTATTGAGTTCAAGCGCTTCCCAGATTCCATAAAATCACATGGAATCAGATTAACAGCTTTAGAGAAATTATATGATCGTATTGGTATAGCAGGGTCGTCGTCTTCGTCTGTCATCTGTAGGCTGCTGGTTTCCCGAACTGTAACTTCGGTTTCTGTCGACCGATTCAACCCGGCCTGCTCATTCGTCCAAAGCCAAGCTCGCTCTCGCTCTCTCTCTCTCGTAGAAATTTACGAGTTACGTTACACAGGACCTCCTCTCCCTGAAACAGTGTCGTCTCTGAGGTGTGTTGATTACTGTTCGTGTTGCGGGGTGATAGAGTTTTACACTGGTGTTGCCCTGACTCTCAACCTTGTATACGAGTACCGTGTCTTTACTCCTATGTTTGTTTACACACACACACACACACACACACACACACACACACACACACACACACACACACACACACACACACCACCCAAAGCCAGGTTTGTGTCTGTGATCTGAATCCTTATGATTTTTTTTTTTGTCTACTGGAACTGTTCATCAAAGGTCATACTATATATATAGGACAAGGGGGTTCTGCCAATGACACTCAAGCTATTACGTTCATCCCATGATGAAGACGCGGCTCCCAAGCCCCACCTTGATTGAAGTTCGGAGGTGTTCGAAGAAAATGAGGCTATACGTGTGTGTGTGTATATATATTCTGAAGTCTGAGATCCATTAGATAAAGTACGACCTTGGTGTACACAGCGTACCGTTCTCCTGGAGGAAGCACAAGTGAAAGAGCTTTAAAGACGCTTGAGTTTATGTGAAAAATCCCCACGACGTTCGAATCTCAGACTGGCAGTGTGGGGGGAATGATAGAATTCTAACAACCCTGTCGTAAACGCCGCACTGTCCTTTGGTTAGGGGTGGTGAGGAGGAGGAGTGGGAGACATTGGGTACTTATTCCACCCACCCCCACCTTCCTCTCCTTCTCCCATCTCTCCTCCCCTCCACCAGCACCTTCTTCTACCCCGGCCGCCCGCCCGTATCGAGTACCGACGAAAGACAAACTGTAACTTCATATCAGCAGACGAAACAGGAACCGATAGGAGGAAGACGCTCGTTTGTTGACGGTGCCTCTCGACCCCTCGCGAGATACGAGCGAGATCTTCAAGTGGGCGGAGAGGACGACAGCTGCAACGTGATCGGCGCGGAGTGATTGCCACGCCGGCCGAGTCGTTCCATTGGGGAAGGATACGAGACCAAGACTCTGATGAGGTGAATATAAACCAGACCTGCCGTGTTAACGAGCGTCCATAACCTCTCTTGGTGTATGATCATGCGCGATGGTACCTGTATGACTACAATAGAAAAGCCCCACACCAGCTTAGGAGATGAGGAGGTGAAATCTTGATAGTAACGAAGATAAGATATGCTGATAACGTTGAAACTAAAGAGCTAAAGCTGATGGTGATAACAATTTTTTCTCGTCCACTCCCGATCTTTGACAGGCAGGCCTGGGATAGAATAACGTGTTCAGCTTTGGTCACTCTGCTTGAGGAAAGACATGCGTAGACAGAACGGGGGGAAGAGTACCGTAGGCGAGCTACGATGGTGATTCCCGGCCTGAAAAGACAAATCCTGTGAGAGCTGACCATACGATTTAATTCTGTTTTAGCTTAGAAAAGAGAGGGGTTGGGAGGTGATCTAATGCAGATATTCATTATCACTAAGAGGCTTCGATAATTTCCATGGAACGAGCTCGTTAAAGGATCGATTCGTCTGATTGCACTCGTCGTAATGGATATAAACTCGTGTGCATACGTTTTATAGCTCCAGTGAGGCGAAGTGTTTTTCCTTTCTAACGAGATTGTTAACATATGTGATGATTTACCAAATGGATAAGTTGAAAGCATTACCATAGATCCGCTTAAGCATAGACCTGATAAATGTTTCGCTTCACATCCACGACTGAATATTATTTGCACCCCTTTAGCTACACTCTTAAGTTTACAGTCTTCCTCTATAGAAAATCTGTACGTCTTTCTACTCTTACCGCATTAATCCACAAGTTTCAATTCTCTTCCACGATCGCAAACAGCCTCGTTAAGACCCAATGGTCAGTTGCTGTTTGAATTCAGTTGTGTTCACCTGTATCTTCCTTCAAGAAATGTTGTCTCGCACTCACAAGATCTAATGTTGGTGGATTATGTATACTGGAAGGTATTTATTTCCTCGGGCAAACATCTGAACGAATGGGGGGAAAATAAGAAAGCTTGAACGACTGGGGGGAAAATAAGAAAGCATGAACGACTGGGGGAAAATAAGAAAGCTTGAACGTCTGGGGGTAAATAAGAAAGCTTGAACGACGGTGGGGGAAAATAAGAAAGCTTGAACGACTTGGGGGGAGGAAAATAAGAATGCTTGAACGACTGGGGGGAAAGTAGGAAAGCTTGAACGACTTGGTGGGGGGGGATAAGAAAGCTTGAACGACTGGGGGGGAGGAATAAGAAAGCTTGAACGACTGGGGGAAGAAGAAGAAAGCTTGAACGACTGGTGGGGGGTAAAGTAAGATTAAAGCTTGAACGACTGGGGGGAAATAAGAAAGCTGGGAAAGCTTTCGCTCTCCATGGCGGAGCCTCCGGAGGCGAGGTGAGTGCGTTGTGAAACACGATTGGGAAATATTAGGTCTGGCCTAGGGAGGTTTACACTCAAAACAACAGCCCAAACATACTGCCGGCCCATGTTGAGGTGGTTACATGCAGGATGACAGCTCGAGGCAGAATGTCCCGGATACAGCGGTAGCAACATTATGAACTGTGTGACCTTAAGCTCGTATCAAAAGGTCAGGCCTTCACACCCAAGGGTCGTGCCGCCACGCTCGAGGGGCCGTACCTTCGTGCTCTCAAGGGTCGTGGCGTCGTGCTCGCAAGGGGTTGCAGTAGGTCGGATGAGTGGCTGATAAGGAGGAAAATTGTGGTTAACGAAGGTGAGGCACTGGTGCGGTATCGTTCGATGGGGAGGATGCGAGAAGCAGTTCGATTGGTGTTGCTTCGTCCGGGGAACTGCAAAATGAGCGTCTGGCGGAAAGTCGTGTGGATCGGAGACGATAGGAGGTAGGGTCGTCCTTCCCTTAGATCTGATGGTTTGATGGGAGACGACATGAGAAAGGATCGTCCCTCCCTTAAAATCTGAATGTTACATCGGGAGACGACAGGAGAAGGTGTCTTACCTCCCTTAAATCTGATGTGTTTTTTTCCTCCCAGTCAAGTTTTATGTGAAAGTTTAGATACAAGCAATACTGCCTGTGGCGTTGCAAGGGCATGATCCCACCTACACAGATCAGAGCGGCCTCCATATAATTGATGGCACCGCTGCTGCCACTCCTACGCTGAACTGTCCATCATGTCCGCGAGGCGCGGGTCGTCTGCCCGAGTCTTGTGGCTGTCAGTAATTAATGTGGTGGTGTTATTAAGACAGGCGAGGAGGAAAAAAAAAAAGCATACGCTGCTCCTTTATGGTATGAGAGAGAGAGAGAGAGAGAGAGAGAGAGAGAGAGAGGGTTATGTATAGGGTTGTCAGTCATGTGGTATGTGTCTTGAGAATTTTTAATTAGGCTATACACTACAGACTGTGTGTAGCATTTTCTTTTTTTCTATTTCTATTTGCCACTTATAGGGTTCATTGCTCAGGAATACATTTCAAGGACAGAGGACAGAAACAGCAAGTTGATGAAGGATATTCGATGAATATTATAGTCTCGAAATTTGATTGTATCACCTCTTGGTTTCAGCCCGAGGGTAGACTACAGAAAGTTATCATTGTTTGGTTCCGAAGAGAAAAACATTATTGAGGGTTATTTTTTTGTGTGTGTCCTTAAGACAGATCATGTACAACAGAAATAGTTTCATTAGGTTATAAACGGCTACGTTTATTACATGACATTATTTTCGTTTGCTCTGGTGTGTATACTTTTGATATAAGATGAGGTCGTCAGCTTCATAGACCATCAGTAAGCTTCGAGTCCTCTTGTGTGTCAGGCGCCGAGGTGGATAGGGCTTCGAGGGCGCTTCCAGAGGAGCTGCCGGTTGTGAGGCACACCTGGGTCTCGGGAAGGGAAACAGATGACGAGAAAAACCAACCTCTCTCTTAACTGCAACGTTTGTGAACGCTGGAGGTGGTGTTGATGTGGAGGCGACGGCGAGGCAGAAGAGGCGAAGGAAAGAAAATAATGTGCACTGAGTGAGTTGGGTTTGACTGAGGCTTCTTATACTCGCATGGTATTTTTGCTTTTCTTTTCTTCTTCTCTTTTACGAGAAATGGTGATGATCATCAGACGTGTGAGCTGCCTCACCTTGAAATATTGCTGACTAAGAGAGAGTCTCAAGAGCCTCAGGATCTGGAATGAGAATGGAGTTAGGTGGGTGGAGTGTTGGGGGTGAGTTCTGGACGGTTGACAAAGGAACTGCTGCCTGGGCGTAGATTCTGTGGAAAACCTTAATATGGCTAATTCCTTCCCGCTTACAGTCGCCGTGGGGTACATAAAAGCGTGTTGGAGGTATCGTAAAACGAGACTGCACTTTGAAGTTACGTTTATTCGTTGCGTTATAAAAACTACTGTGACACACACACACACACACACACACACACACACACACACACACACACACACATACATGTGACCCAAGGCTGGTTGCTGGAGGTGATATATGACGTCTGTTGTTATTAGACTGTCAAGTTTGACTTGGTATCTTGTAGAAACTAAAAGAGGTCGTATACCGAATGGTGGAACTGTGACCACACCTTGGGTGGGCGTTGAACATGCGTAAGGGGGGGAAAAAGTGGAAGGAGAGAAGAGGTCGCACTTCGCGATAGTATCGAACCATCGTTACGGCGGAGGGAAGAGGCGGCTGTCGCCAGGGTAAAGGGATGGCTGCGACGGTGCCAGTTAAAAACGTCATCTCTCGGGAGTGACGCCCTGGCACTTCAGTGGATAGGAGCGGCACAGGAGCGGTATTTACCGGGGGGGGGGATGGGACGCCCGAACGGGAGACACGGAAGGAAATGTTAGCGAGAACACGATTGCCAAGACCCAGGAAGTAGTAGACTCTTGGTGCTCGACGTGCCAGTACACGTGTGACTTTCAAGTAGAGGAGGTTTAGGCAGTAGGATTGACCTGAGGTTAGGTTGTGTCATGTTTCGTTTGCTGTGTAAGAAGCATCCCTGATGCGCGTTTGACCGTCCTTACGCCAGGCAAATTTGCCTGCTAAGAATATGTGATGAGAGAGAAAATAGATTTGAGGGAAAGGTATTATTTCAAGGACGCCGAACGCCTGCAGAGAACGGGTTTCAAAGCAGTTTTGATCATGTGTCGGGGGGAAAGATTAACTCAGCTTTGGCATTCAAGGAGTGACAGCCAAGCAGAAAGAAGTTAGCGTCGGGTATATACTGGAAGTAGACGGAGGCAGAAGTCATCCTTACAGACGAGGACTGTACATTCCTTAGGGATCTGTTTGTCGTTGATCAGCAGTAGTGTATATGAGTTTTAAGGTTCATATGGTACGAGCCTGGCGTGGGGCTCCTGTGTTTAGACGGTTCGTTGGTCGATTATTACGTGTGTGTGTGTGTGTGTGTGTGTGTGTGTGTGTGTGTGTGTGTATTTTCCTATTTGTAGTGTAAGGGGGATGAGTTTTACACTTTTGGGGCCCTATTACTTGATTCTTTTCTAACATCATACGACTTTTAGATTTTCCGAATGCTGGCTCCCATCTACTTTGTCCTCATGAAGTTTATTCCATTCATGTACTATACGTATACTGTGTGTGTAGCAAAGTGTTGATAAAGAAGGATGGAGTGGTCCATATGTGTGGTTGTAGGCAGGCAAAGAAATATGGAGTAGAGTGGAGTAAGAGGCTGGTCGCTGCTTGGATCCACGCGAGCGCGTGCAGGTTCTGACCTGACCTCGCGGAGCGCCACGCCCCTCACCTGATCAAACAAAAGGTCAGGAGAAGGTGCAGGCAGGCGTTCGAGCGCACTGTCATATAAATGTCATGCACACCTGCCCCTCCCCCGGGGGCTGATCGTGAGCTGCGTTCTCCCTCAATAGCCCCAGCATGATGCGAGTCATGGAGTCGAGGGAAGGCGCGGGTGGTTCATCGTTACTCTTGCAGGAGAGGATGCCTCTGCCTCCACTTTTGACCTGCTGGAGATGGGGAGGTCAGGCAAGGTGGTGCGAGAGTGACCCTTCACGTTTGGTGGTAACCAGGTGAGGGAGGAGGGGATCGGAGGTCACGCGCGTGTGGGCGATTGGGTCAGCCAGAGGGAGGAGGAGGAGGAGGAGGTAAAGGGCGGGGTTGGGGAGTGTGTGATGGTGGGAGTGAGTCTGAGCTTCACCATTCCCTTGTGCCATTATAGTGAGGAGTGAGTCTAAACTAAAGCATTCCCTCGCGCCATTAAACTTTTAACTACCGGTGCGACCGGTTTATTGGCAGTGTGTCAGAATTACTGTTGCTCTGTTGTGTCGTAAAACTGAGTCGTTGCGCAAGAAAAAAGAAAAATGGGACGGTAGCTTGTATGGGATAAAGTCTGGTCGTGGGGTTTGGTGTGGATGAGGCAGAGAGAATGGTTCTGGTGGCAGATCATCTGTTTTCCTTCATGTAATTTCTTCTCATGCCATTATCCTCTCATCGGACCTTTAAGGTCATGCGGTGGTCCCCGAGATGAGAATGTCACGCGTGGGGACTGCAGCAGTGGCGGTTGGGGTTCGACTGGAAGTGTGTTGGGGCTCTCTCTCCTCTCTCTCTCTCTCTCTCTCTCTCTCTCTCTCTCTCTCTCTCTCTCTCTCTCATCTGGCGTTCCCATGGCCTACACTCACAATGAGGCTCTCTCTCTCTCTCATCTGGCTTTCCCATGGCCTGCACTCACAGTTGGTAAGGGGGTCGCGAGTGAGAGGATTAGGGCATTCGACCCACTGGAGGATAGTTGGAGATCGTAGATTGTGCGGCACAGTGAGTGTTGGAGGAAGAGTGAGTTGCACGACTTCTGGGAGCATAGTAAGTGGAAGGAGTGGGTTGTACGACCCAGGGAAGCACAAGGAGAGGTACGACACAGGGACCATAGCCGGAAGAGTGGGGTGTACGACCCAGGTGAGCGTGGCTACGAAGGCAGATTATGAGCATGAGGATCGTGATGTGGTGGTGGTGGGAGGAGGGGCGACGGGTGAATGTAACTAGGATGTCTGCTACAGTTCAGGGTTCTTCGGTGAAACTGTCGGCGTTGAGGTCGTGGGACGGGGAAGGGAGGAGTGGGAGTCGACGACAGACACAGACAGACAGACAGATGTGGGTCGACAGGCTGGAGGCTGGTGGGAGTGGAGGGTCGATGATGATAAGGGAGGCGGAGGAGGGGAAATGCTTGTTAAGAGTATGCAGCATTTGCTACAGAAAAGAGAAATCTGAATATCCTGAGCCCAAGAATTTTCACTCACTGAGGACTTCGAGAGTGAATTTGATCTTTCTCCATTGCTTGATAAGTGTAGTTGTAGTAGCTGTACTGTCCCAAGGGCTGTTTCTACAGAAGAGGCCCCGTTGATGTGCCTCACCGAGAACAACAGAGTGTAAAACATTAACACAGGGGTTAGTAAAAGAACTCTTATTATTGTCGGTATAATTCCATTGTTGCACAGTTGAATGTAGACTTACACCATGCAAAACCCCCTTGTGCATACACCTCTGCTTTCTTAAACAATGGCTTCTTTCATGCCGCAAACTCGATAAACGAAACGTGTATCGCTTTGTCCTTTATTAGGGGTAATGTAAAATAAGGGCCCATCTGGTTGATTAGAAAGGGAAAGTAGGTAATGTGAAACAAGACCCATGTGCTCGATAGAATCATTACACCGGCACACTTGTACCCAGACACACAGGTGAACTGCACGCTTCAATCACAGACGTTGGCAGCGTAGTCTCCTGTGTTGTCGTCTTGACTGTGTGTGGGACAAAAACGCACGCGGAGGACAGAGGAGGAAGAGGAGGAGGAGGAGGAGGAAGAAGGCTTTAAATCTTAAGTGTTTCCTCCTCAGAGCCTTAGCGTGTTATTCTTCCAGAACCCTGGCGTTTCTCTCCAAGCCTTAGCTGGTACATGGATGTCCTCAGACTTGCAGATACCGAGTTTGGTATTTGTGGTTGAATTCACGTGAGTGTGGTTTACTGTGGTTCACTCGTTGTACAGTTATGATCTTACGATGAGAATATTCTCCAAAGCCACCCTCGCCTTTTATGATGGAGTGATTTTTTTTTTTTTCTCTCTTTTACCTCGCTGTAAAATTTGCAAGATATTCGAGTGCTTTGATTGACGCCAAACGACCAGGAACCTTCTGACATCTCCTTGACATTATTTGCCTGGGGAGCGGATGGAGGACGCACACACACGTTTATATGTTCTCGTAATTCATGTAAACGTAAAATAATGATACAAAAAAAAAAAAAAAAAAGACGCCGGAAACAATAGATGGGGAAAATCCAAGTTTTCAGTTGTATTTCGAACCACAGTCAAAGGTGCACAATCACAACGAACCGGTGAACGTGGAAGTGTTGGTCCGAAGAACAAGGAACAGTTGGCTTGAGGAACATGAAACTGTTGACGTGAGGAACGACAACTGTTTGACCAAAGGGACCTGGAACGGTTGTTCATACAGGCTTAAGGTGTGAGCTGTAAAGTGACCTGTCCTTTGTACTTGAATATTGATTAAGGATGTTCGTGATGTGTTCAACGTGTGATATACTGAAAACTTCAGAGTTATACTGCTGTAACAGACCTGACGCCCATAACTGGGTAGAGGGGGTCGGTCTCTGAAACCTCGCCTTACCTTCGTATGGTCAACCATTCCATGACCTTCTGGTAGAGTGAATGTTTGTGCATTTTCTCTGTATCCGTGACAATGGCTTGACTTGGAGGGGAAGAAAATGGAGCTTTTTTTCGTTAATTTTCCAGGATTCTCTCTCTCTCTCTCTCTCTCTCTCTCTCTCTCACGCTTCTCACCCCTTTGCGTATATATACGAGGTCAGGAGGCTGATGTACTGTGCACGTGTCCCGTCTGCGCTCCAGGGTCTGAGAGACATCCTGGCCAACGCTGTCAAACGCATGGGGTATCTTGAGACGCTTCGGATTTTCCGATATGTGGAGACTTGCGTCCGCGTGGCCTTCAAGTCGAAACGTGAGCGTCGTTGAAGCATACCGCCTCCATCATCAGCATCATCGAACCTTGTGGCTCGTCGTTAACCTTGTAGAGTTTTAGCATGTTAAATACCGTTTACACAGGCATGACTCGGCTGCTTATTATAGTGTACTGGATGACGGGTTAGCGGGCGCCATTGAGAATTACGACACGGTAATGAGTGGTCGTGTCTTCGTCGTTCTTGCCACCCTACCGGAGTTGAACATGCATCCGTTCGGCTTTCACTCCGCCAAGGGTTGGACAGCCGTATTAACCCGCTGGTGCTGGGGGATCACGACAGGGCAGGCGTGCCGCCCCACCTGAAGGTTTTAAGTCTAGCCAGACGAGTCGCGAGTGAGGATTGACCTTGGAGGCTCGCGGTTCGTGATGTCCTCTCAAGGATGTGTGGATGGGTGGGGTGGGGTGTTGCCCAGGTGATCCTCCGGAGTCTTTTGATCGGGTCGTCTACGTTGTTCGTGTGGTGGAGTTGTTCACCTTGTCCTTATAGGATGTGAAGGATACCCGAGGTCCTCTGGACGCTAGTCACCCACAGGCCTTCAGGTTGTGGAGGATGGCCTGCGGTAGGTCGTCGGTTATCCACACCTTCCGTTGGGATTGAGGAATGCGTAGGGAAAGACCCAGACGACTGGCGATCTGATGATTCGTCGACGAGGTCATCTCCGGCCGTAGTCGTAAGCTCGTATCGGGTGGAAGACGGGATAGGAATGGCGCTCCCATGCAGTATAGGGTGTGAAGTAGACACAGATATTAGTATATACCGTCAGCCACGTCTCCCACAGGATGCTGGAGGACTGAACGTCTTTTCGTAGGGCGTTGAAAGGTACTGCTAACGAGACACATAGCAGTGCACTGGCATTTCAGCACAAGATGAAGTAACGGTATGTTGTATCACAGGACTTGAAGGGGGTGCGGTGTTCACTCGCTCCTTCCCCAGGATCGTGTGCGAGCTACGGAGGAAGCAAACACCGTCTTTACCCTCAGGTGAATACCAGCTATACAGTCAATGCTGAATGGTTGTGTTCTGCTCGGGAATGTGTGGAGGTAGCTCTCTCTCTCTCTCTCTCTCTCTCTCTCTCTCTCTCTCTCTCTCTCTCTCTCTCTCAGCTGCCGCTGCCTCTGACGATGTATGAAGCAGCAGAAACGCATACTTTGTTTGCACCAACTTTTGGGGGTATTAAACACTGCAGGCTGATGAAGACCAGATGTGAAGTTCACTTTACCTTTTAGTTAATGTTTTGATGTGGGTAAGTTCCCTTCGTAGTTGGACATAACATTTGGTGTCATTTAAGCACATTATCTGCTGGCCTTTCCCACGTTTGTTGGAAGAGGATGATAAAGCGTATTAATGTTAGGCGTATCAGCAAAGTGTTTATTTCCTTGTCTAAGTTACCTCTACCCTCACACGTGTTTCCTCATCATGACGCACGGGTAGAGGCGCGTACGTCATGGTCACGGGACGAGCAACGTACACGTAACGTGACGTAGCGTCAGTGGTGCGTTGGATCGACGTATCGGTGCAAGATAGGGGGGGGGGGGGAATGGGGTGCCGAGAAAGCGACTTTTCCGATAAAGATCGGCGATTATATGCAGGTGGATGGGGGTGACCCAGCCTTGAAAATCAACATAACGACGCATCGCCACTACTGCTGTATGGTCTTGTGATGGACGCATCGCCACTACTGCTGTATGGTCTTGTGATGGACGCATCGCCACTACTGCTGTATGGTCTTGTGATGGACGCATCGCCACTACTGCTGTATGGTCTTGTGATGGACGCATCGCCACTACTGCTGTATGGTCTTGTGATGGACGCATCGCCACTACTGCTGTATGGTCTTGTGATGGACGCATCGCCACTACTGCTGTATGGTCTTGTGATGGTGTCGGGGGAGGTGTATACTACCCCCACTACTCAGCCTGTCGCCAAATTTCCCTTGAGAGGAGAGGGGGTGGAGGAGATGTCTAACTAAGCTTAATCCTGCAGTTCCCCTCCTCCGCCCGTCCGTCTCTCTCTCTCTCTCTCTCTCTCTCTCTCTCTCTCGCTGACACCAGCCTGCTGATGGTAGGTCAAACCAGACGTTGACCCCTTGACATTTATGCTATTTTCTCCGTGTCCAGCAGCAGCAGCAGCAGCATCTCTTTTATCACTGGATTTAGTTTCTACGTTCTCCCTAGTGTGTCATTCCAGCAGGGATCACACTCTTCGTGTCCACTGGGGTTAGGCACTGAGCCTTCCAGTGTTATCCACGTGGATGATGTGTGTGTCTCTCCGGCGTCTGACGAGTGCAGTGTTCATGATAGTTTTTTTTTTTTTTTTCAGCTTGTCTGTCTCGGTAATTCAAGGGGGGCTGTTTTGATGAGTCGATGGGGCCGATCATGAAATTTTGCGACAGTCTGCTTTGTAAGGAAGCTCGCATTAGTACTCCAGTCTAGTAGCCAAGAACAAATAGATTGTCTTATGTAAATAACTGACTGCCTTCCTTCCTTGGCTATGTTTACTGTAGCCAATTTATCATCTCTGAGGATTTGAGAGGCCCTTCGATCTTGCTGTATCCATCGTATAAGTAATATACCCTGCTCATATATCGTTCAGAGGGCCAAGTTATTGATCCAGAGCGAGTTTATAACCCTGATATCCTGTTATATATGGATATGTACAGCTGAATCCATTATACAAAAGGATGTGTTCTGATTCCTTTATCCTTGCTGAGGTTACATGGGTTGAAAATCTTAAAACCGTTTTATATGACAATTTTTTTTTCCCCCTAGCGAAAACGGGAGAGTTCGTTGGTTTGAAAGAGAACATAAATTTCCAAAATCGTGAAACTATCCTGTGGTAAACGAAGAACCATCATTTGAATGAAAGAAAAAGGAATCTATAGAAAAACGTATCTGATCCACCAGTCTGTAGTTTTATGTCAAGACTTACGGCTCGCAGCCTCAAATAGCTTAACTGATCAAAGAACAACAGGGCGCTGTCTGTGATTTTTACACCGAGGTGTGGGGATTGAAGTCAAGCTCCCAACAGGTGGCGTAACACGCACGTAAGTTGCACTGCATAAGACTTGAGAGAAAATAGAAAGAAGTCTTCAAAATTTTGATGTAGGATGGACGAGGTGAAGGTGCTTGTGATGGGACGATGCCACAGCTGTTCCGTGTGAAGGCGCTGGTGAGGAAATGTAAGTGAAATTAAAGGGACGTTTCATGGGTGAGAGGGAGGGAGGTTGAGTGGTAGGTAGGGTAATGCTGCTTCTCCATGGAGCTCCCTGGTCACAGCTGGGGAGTTGGAGGTGTTGTCCAGTTGATAATAACGTCATTTGACTCTGTCTTTGTAAAAGTTTCGTCTCGGATTGTTAGTGAAAATGCCGTGAGACACGCCGGTCTGTAACCTGACTTGTTTGATGAATTGAGAGGATACAACGTGTTTTGAGGGAGGGAGATTGCGTCTCGGGAGTTCATTACCGATGTCATTAGCCACGGAATGATGAACCAGCCCTGGGAGAAGCGTTTGATTATGTAGGATGAGCTAATGGCGTCTTTGGTGTCGGATGAAGTGGCTCTTTCGACGTCTTCCAGTTAAGTGTGTTTGTGCATGGAGGAAGCGAAATGTGTTACACCTTTACACGTTGAAGCTGTTTGCTCACCAGGCAGACCTTTGTGGTCGTGTATATTCCTCATCGTCTTTGCCTTTACTGGCTCGGTTTCCTGTACACGTTCTCCGTTGGATGTTGGAATTGAAAAGTGAGATTAAGGTAATTTTTCGGTGATCAGTTGGCATTAAGAATGTGCCTAGTAAATTTGACCTCTTTTTCCTTATCACTTTAATGAATGATACATAATGATTCAGAATGATAAGACTGTTATATACACATCGTTACGTCTTTCTCATTTATTTTTTCTTTTAAGCTGCGTTTGAATTTATGATCATGAACACCAGGTCACTGCGCAACTTATGTTAAGCATAAAGATTGAAGGAAATTATTCCCATTGTCAAACATGAGGAGGAGCAACTCCTCTTGTCCATCCTCTATTCCCCATCTAGGAGGCGGTCAGTCAGCCACCTGTGTACCTATCACCATCTCCTCCTCTCCTACAACACTGCGCACCTCAGTAACTATAGCAAAACTTTGATCTTCCGTGAACTCCGGCTGCCTCACGTGTATTTACCCCAACCGCTCAATACCCCACCACCACACTACGTGCCTCCTCACAGCACCATGCACCACACCACGATTTGTCAGTACCACACCACCACGCAGCCACACCTTCCTACTGCACCGTACAGGTTAACTTCCCGCTACACCATGCCCCACACCACCTCTCATTACCTTACCACCACAGACCTACTCTACCACATGGCTTCCGCGCGACACCATTCACCACAACACCATTCACCACACCACAGTAGCACCCAGCTTACCCCTCTAACCGCACCACCATGCTGCTGGAACGTGCACCACCTCCCCACCACAACGTACCTCCCCACAACTTTTGTACCCACGTTTCCTTACAAGGTTACCCTCTACCATACCACGCCACATCTCATCTCTCTACGAACTTCACCACCAGACCACACCACCCCGTCCCATAACTCCATCGCAGCCATATCATGAAACGCACCACCATACTGAAGTAAACCAGCCACAGTATCTTGAGCATGGTCACTCTGTCCCCATACCACCACGCGCAGCACAAGAGCACCCTCAGCCCCCACGCACCCTACATATCCACACTCCCACTCTTAAGTCCAGCCCACGCCGACATTAGCATTATCCAACACCATCACACAATTCTCCCCTCTGTCGTGTCTCCGCGCTCCCTCCTGCCCACGCATACCTTGGGGGGGGGTGTGTCATTTCCATGGCGATCACCTCTCAAGAAGATCAACAACCCCCACTTTCCCCTTCCCCTCCTCACGTGGGGTGAGCTGCCCCCCTCCTCCTCTTCATTCCCACCGGACCCCTTACTTCACTTTGATGTTATGGTCCTGTTAGCCTTTAGTGCCGGCCAGACGGTCCCTGCCTGCCCACTCCCTTCCTACCATGCCTTCCCTACCTCTCTCCCTCTGCCATTCTCACGTCTCATCTCTTAACCCCGTCTCGTGCTTACTCCCTAGCTCTCTGACACACACCCACCACCTCCTCCTCCTCCTCCTCCTCAGGCGTTCGTCTCTCAACGCTCTCCCCGCCCTCGGGTGGGTGTCAGGCGACGTTATGAAAAATAGTTGGCAGCCCCGGCCATCACAATAACCAGCGGAACAATTTTAATTTTCACCTTGACTATTCCAAGAGTAAGGACAGCCTGTTGCCGAAGGGTGTTGCCATGTGTCCTGGAGGGTGTGTGTGTGTGTGTGTGTGTGTGTGTGTGTTTGCTGGAGAATGTAGTATGTGTCCCAAAGGGTCAGCGTGTCTTGGAGGATGTGTGTGTCTGCTTTGCGACACGTCCTGGACGAAAGTATATACATGTCTTGGTGTGTTTGTATGATTCTGATTCCTAGGCCATGTGTATGTGTGATTTGATAAGGTCGCTGTGTGTATCCGGAGGCTTTTTATGTCTTCGAGTGTATGTGTATCTTAGAGGATACGTTGTGTGTGTGTGTGTGTGTGTGTGTGTGTGTGTGTGTCCTGGATTATGACTGCGCCCAGGAGCTGTTTGCGCTTCCAGCGTTTATGGTCGTAATATTTCCTCCTCTTGCCTTCTTGTCGCGCTCATAACATCTTAATCGTATGAGGAAGGTTTAATGGGAGAGAAAATTGAGAGAGAGAGAGAGAGAGAGAGAGAGAGAGAGAGAGAGAGAGAGAGAGAGAGAGAGAGAGAGAGAGACCAGAAAGAGATTCAGGTTGGAACGAGACAGGTAACATTGGATACATCCTTACTTCCAAGTAACCATATACACATACTTTACTTCTACCCACCTGAATGTATACATACCGTGTTCTTACTTAGCTAACCATGGTTACTTGTCTTTCTCATACGCAAGTGATCATGAATATCTACATTAATCACGCCTAGCAAACTATGAACGTGTCTACCTTACTCCTACACAGCTAACCATGAACATCAACCTCACTCATCCAACAGCTACCCATGAACATCTACCTCACTCCTCCACAGCTAACCATGAACATCTCCTGCCCAGCTTACCATGAACAGCTACCATACTCCTACACAGGTAACCATGTACATACATCCACCGTCGTCGTACCCAGCAGGTAAGTGTGAACCAGGGAAGTCATAAGTATTCAGTGAGAATTTCTTTGTCCAACTCCTTGCGTTAGATCTTGGTCCGCGTCTCACCACTGGCTAACTGTCTATCCTTGGTAGATTACTCATTACTCAGAATTCTTGGGTGATTTTGAGCATACTGTTTAGTTAATTCCTCCCTGCGTCTTCCTATTTCTCGTTGAATATAGACATTGTTTTCCTCATGGTGCTTGTGGTTTCGGAAGCAAGAGTGAGGTGGCAGGAGGCCGTACAATGTGATATCCGGGTTACTGATGTGATCATTTTCATGGCTTCAGTCATGGATTTAGGCGTCTGTATAACCCCTTTGTTCACACACTCCCATGAGACAATCCAATTGTCTCCCCTTTCCCCCTCTGGTAATATGAGTGTATTATAAACGCACTTCATCTGGGGTTTATGTTGTATGTTATTCTTATGTAGTTGCAGAATTTCGTGTTGGTTTGGACGGCTTTGAGGTCGGTCTTTGACGTTGTGGTGTTGGAGTGACTTTATCTCGCTGTTAGCAAGACTTGTAGGATGGAACACGCTGTTTCAGTAGCACAGCTCCAGTTAAACACTTCCAACTGTCCGTTTCTTTTGGGTTTTGTTATTAGAGTATATCATTACATTTTATTTTATTTTTTTTTGTCTGATCTACTGTTTCATCTGTTTCATTTGAAGGCGGTTTGCCTGGAGCCAGAGTCCGCTATTATCAAAACGGAGTATATGGTACGTGAAATGGCAAGTACGTTGTCCGTAAATTTGGTGATTTTTCTTCCTCCACCTCTCTGTTTCATGCCGACTTTAGTTATGAATCATCTATTTAGGTCCTCATTAGATAGCCATCATTTATTGGGTCTTGAGACCTTCATCACCAACCACCTTTGGTTCCTTCAACCACCACCCTCTTCGTCTTGCAGCAAGTTACCCTTGCCCTCGGGGTGCCCATTAGCTAACGCCCTCGGGTCTACTCCCCGCGCCCGTCCTCCTCCCCCTGGTCTCCCAGCAGTTACCGCCGCCGTTGATGCTGTCAGCCACTACCGCGGTTGGGGTTGGGTCGGCGGGAGGTCTGCCACAATGGACCGGACACGCGACCATTTGTTGCACGGCGCGCCGTGATATTGTTGCTGGAGAATGTAGTGCGGGCAGCGGAGTGGCTGCGGTGGACGGAGACTTAAGGTACCCGAGTATGTGATTCATTCGTTGCCTCTGAATTGATTTCTGAAGTGTCTGGTGTTTGAGAATCCTTTTATTTGTCTGAGGGGAATTTTATTTTTTGTCATTGCATATCACTTTCTTTGTTATCGTTCTTCATTTTGAGTATTTGTTCAGCATTTTGTCTATGCTCGTATTGTGCACAGACTATGTCATCCTTCTCTTCCATTATTCTCTTCATTCGTGTGTCTTCATTTCTTTGTCACACTCTTGCGCTCCATTTAATCACCTGATGCTCCGACTTGCTCCCTTTTCTTCCAGGTACTGCACCTACTCATTCTATTTCCTTTCCCCAATGTACCCAGTGTCCACTTCCTCTCCGCTGACTCCTATTTTCCTCACCTGTTCGTCGTCATCCCATCGCCGTCTTAAACTATGAGCGCGCCAGGATATCTAAACCACAGCACACCTTGTGCTGGTGATGTGCTGAAATAACAAATTTGATTTCCACAATAAACGTTTTGAGATGGGAAGAAAAGAACGCTCAGCTCTGAGCTGAGGAGTAGGGAGTTCCTCCTAATTGTTGGCATACTAGAAGCCTAGTGGTATACCAGGAACTGGGGATGTTGCAAATATTCTGCCCTGAGAGAACCTTTAAAAAAGATGTTTCGGAGCCACTGGAAACGACTTGAAATCACTTCGATTCCAATGTTTTCGTGCTGGAAAGTCCTGGAAGCATGGTTCCCCGCAATCTAAACTCAAACCTCGCATCGCGTTGGGATGACAGAGAATGGGAGAGTGAGAAACAACACCAGTTAACTTCAAGACTGCCATTAATATAAGCTGGACAGACATTCAGGGTCGCAGAAATGCTCGGACGCCCGGACTATGAAAACTGGAAAGATAGTGTCGGACTCGATGAAGAAACAGTACTCCCTAGACAAGCCCTCAAGAAAGTGTACTTGATCTGGCAAGTTATAGCGGGCTCTGTGGGCGTGCGGACCATGGCCTCGCGTAGCCTAACCGATGATAAGAGAAGCGTCACTCCACCTTAGCTCCAATTCGTGTGTTATTTATCTTGATACGTTATCCAGTCATTGTTGTTCGTCTGTTGTGAACTTCACTTGCCGTGTGAATTGCCCAGTGATTCATTGTGTTGCACGGCGGAGACGCTGCGGCAGATGCTAGGCTCCAGAACGGACTTGCCCGCCACAAGGATGAAACGAGGCGGGAGGCAAGTCAGCCACAGAGGTATCCTGTGAGTTCACACATCTTCATATCTTTACTTACCTCGTATCGACAGTTCACACGCGCTCGGTGATGTGGTGGGAGGAGGGAGGGGAAGGCTGTAAGGTGTGATGTAGTAGGGTGAGGGTGGAGGGGACGGGGAAAGACCTTGAGGGTAGGGTGTGTGGTTGTGGGGGGAAGGGCTACCCGCGGGACTGGCAGGGCTGGTAAGGACGTAAAGTAGATGGAACAGGCAGGAGGCAGGCGATGGGCTATGTCGGCGGTCACGTAGCTGCTGGCCTTGCCTAGGGAGTACCTGATGCTGCTGCTGCTCTTCCTCCTCCTCCTCCTCCTCCTCCTCTTGCCCTTAACCAAGTATATATAGAGGTGTGTATCTATGTTTAAAAGTTTGAGGCGGATGGGGACCAGCCAGAGAGCAAGTGTGTAGGTGAACAGGAGAGAAACAAGATCACATTTTATGGTAAACCAGTTTTCACCACTCAACTGACCATAGTTAGATGTCCAGCCTTCATTTCCGTCTCTCTCTCTCTCTCTCTCTCTCTCTCTCTCTCTCTCTCTCTCTCTCTCTCTCTCGTAGTGCCTCTTGATTAAGGGCGAGATATGTGTCAGGTGTAGAGTTAGTAGCGGGGAAAAAGACTGCTCTCTCTCTTGCTAGCTCGACCTCTGACCCATGAATGTTAACCTTTGACCCATGAACCAGGCTTCTGAATCGTGGAGGAGTCGCGTCCTCTTTTAAGTGGTGCTGTATCCACGGAGTGCCAGGGTTTAGAGAGGTGAGGTCTTCCACAGTGGGAGGCAAGACGTCTTTTTGTGTGTGTGTGTGTGTGTGTGTGTGTGTGTGAGAGAGAGAGATAGATAGATAGATAGATAGAGAGAGAGAGAGAGAGAGAGAGAGAGAGAGAGAGAGAGAGAGAAGGAGAGAAGATGTGTAAAGTGACTTCAAGGTTCTTAGATGGAGGGGTGATAGTGCTGGTCTGGTGGCTGCCCGGCCACCAGCCGGCCAAGTGATGGACGACTACCAGGTCCCTTGTCCCCTCACCGCGGACGACCACCAGAGACTTTGCCACCCACCGGACGACCACTAGACTTTGTGCCACCCACTGGACGACCACTGGACACTTTGCCACCCACCGGACGACCACTAGACGCTGTGTCACCAGACATTGTGCCTCGCTATTAGGGAAATACATGTTGCTGCCAACCGCCAGATGATCACCACACAGTTTAACGACCACCGAACGACTTACCAGACACTCTGCCACCCACTGGACGACCGTTCGATTATTTACCTCCCTTTTTGGACTTCTATTGGATGACCACCAGACTCGGCATCCACCCGCTGGACGACCACCAGACGACACACTACATCCACCCACAGGACGACCTACCAGACTCAGTGGACGACGACCAGTTATATCGCCGCCATCCAGGTAGGCTGCCACTCACCATCTTTTAACCATCCATACCACCTGCCCAAAAAGCCGTTCCGCCTCCAAGCCAGATATGAGCCTCCCTTCCAATCGCCTCATCAGCTGGCCGAGCTAAACACGCATTCTGACGAAGGAAATGAAAGATAACCAGATCCTCTCATCGTAACGCCATGTACGCTCGTCTGGACTGTCGTGTCTCGTCCGTGTCGCCTGCGTAGCTTGGCGGACACCAGGGAGGGGGGATCGCTTCGTCCGACGTCGTTTTCGTGAGTCGTACATTAACCTGCGACTTGACGTTGGTCGTAACGGAAACACACTGTGACGCTTATGAAATTATACCATCTTTTCGCCCAAACACACACACACACACACACACACAGGAACATAGACTCATAGGAATATATATATATATATATATATATATATATATATATATATATATATATAAACTAAGGGGCATAAGACCCATAACTCTGGTTTGGACTTTAACCGAGTTATGCCCCCCCCGTATAAAAATGGTTTAACGCAAAACCAACCCGGGTCATAACTTTTGAGGAAAATTCTACCATTGTCCAGGAAACTCTTGATAAAGATGGCGGTGATATTTTTCCAGACTGTGTTTCCACCCCGTTCTTATTTTCGCTTCCAGCAACACTGCTGCACTGTTGGCAACACTTGTGTTTCATGGGACACGCACACACGCACGCACGCACGCACCAGCCCCTCCTCCCCCTCGCTCGTTTTATAATGCGATTTTCTACCTGTGCCTCTCTCTCTCTCTCTCTCTCTCTCTCTCTCTCTCTCTCTCTCTCTCTCTCTCTCTCTCTCTCTCTCTCTCTCCCCGTCATATGTGATGGTAATTTTGTAATAAAGTAAGCGGTAACACGCTACGCTGATTTGATCTGATAAACTTTATATATATATATATATATATATATATATATATATATATATATATATATATATATATATATTTGCAGCCTGTATGGGAACTGTGGGGTTCTGGTGAATTTAGTGGTTGTCTCTGGGTGGTGAGGTTGAGGAAGGGGAGGGGGATGGGGAAGAGCAGTGTGATGTACAGAACGTGTGTGTGAGTGTGGGTGTGGGAAGCAATGCGTTGATGTTAATGATATTAATGTGGTTTATGTGGCAGTGTGAGCTCGTGTGGGTGGCTTTGACCCGACGAACGCGGCGCACTCTGCTGGCTTGGTGGGTAAGCCTGATGATGTAGGTGCTTGTTATTACATGGTGTGGGTGGTTTTGGCTTGTTGTGGGCCATGGTGACCTGGTGTGGGCGACAGTGACCTAGTGTGGGCGACAGTGACCTAGTGTGGGCGACAGTGACCTACTGTGGGCGACAGTGATCTGGTTTGGGCGACAGTGACCTACTGTGGGCACCAGTGACCTACTGTAGGCGACAGTGATCTGGTGTGGGCGACGGCGACCTATTGTGGGCGACAGTGACCTACTGTGGGCGACAGTGACCTATTGTGGGCGACAGTGACCTATTGTGGGCGACGGTGACCTAGTGTGGGCGACAGTGACCTAGTGTGGGCGACAGTGATCTGGTGTGGGCGACAGTGATCTGGTGTGGGCGACAGTGATCTGGTGTGGGCGACGGTGACCTGGTGTGGGCGACAGTGACCTAGTGTGGGCGACGGTGACCTGATGTGGGCGACAGTGACCTAGTGTTGGCGACAGTGACTGGGTGTGGGCGGCAGTGACCTGGTGCACATTACTTTGACAGTTTGTGTTTGTGTGTGTGTGGGAAGCATTGGGTTGATGTGGACGAGGTCTGGACACCTCGTTTCTGAGGCCAGAGTCTGCAGGGACTGGGTAAAAGCAGCTTTGCTCCTGAAATAACAAAAAGTTAAGAGTTCCCCAGCAGGCTACGTTATTCAAGCCAAACAAGAATACAGATATTTCCAGTTGGCTCAAAATGGGGTGGAGGATAAGGCTGTTCCTGCAGCTATTGAAGGAGAGTCTCGTATAACAACACCGTCGAAAGAATCTTCCATATTTACTGCAGAGACATCGGGTGTTTCAACTTGTCGTTGATTAAACTGAACAGTCCTTTCCTCCACCTAAAAATGTGCAGTCTACTGCGATTGTAGCTATGCCACATTATATACTCCAGTGCTTCCCCATCGTTCAAGAAGTATATCCGTAAAAAGACGAACGTATAGACACACCATGGGTCGGATTCAAATACCTTCCAGGGATTCGAATCCAACCCTTAGCGCTTATGCAGTTCAGAAAGTCCATATAAGATGGTACGACTCTACTCGAACCCTGTTTGATATAGAACGTCGTTGTGTCCAGGATATGTTGGTATTATTGCCAGTGAAGTAGCAGGTGGTGAGGCTAAAGCAGCTATATCCATCGAACTGTACGTATATACGAGAGTTGTACATCATGGTGAATGTTATGAGCAGAATCAAGTCTTAGATGTAAATGGCCAGCTGGAAGGGACCTAGAAGCCCTGCAAAAAAAAAAAGTTTGTAGACAAAGGAGGATGAAGGAAGGTGTCAGCCTTCCTCTCTCAGCATGAGTCGCTATTTTGAGGCATATCTTTGTCGATTTACCATTGGCGATGGTGTGTCGACCCACGGTCACGTCATGCAGTGGGAACCTACCTCCTCCAGTATGTGACGTCTGCAGTTGCAATATTCCCGTGGAACATGTATTAAAGGAATGCCCCCCCCAAAAAAAATGTATGAGTCTCTTGTGTCAGATATGAATTGATGACAGGGGAAAAGTTAAGGGCATTGGAAATATTTAAGTCAACGTGAAAGCGAATAGGTTGGTGATATATTTTTTTTTTCCGGGAAAGCTAGAATACAGACTGTATAAACACGCTCAAATTATTTTTTTTCTTTACGATTCTCTCTCTCTCTCTCTCTCTCTCTCTCTCTCTCTCTCTCTCTCTCTCTCTCTCTCTCTCTCTCTCTCTCTCTCGAGCATCATAGCGCTGAATGATAACCACGGGGCTTCAGTGGCTTTCGAGAGATTCCGCAGAATCAATCGCTCTGACCTCGCGTGGGAGGCATTGACCCCTGGCGGCGTGGGAGACACTTATCGCAGTTTGGGACGACCCTGACCCTGTGTGTGGGTGGCAACGAGCTGGTGTGGAGGCGATCACAACTTCGGTGGGGTCTTGCACTAGGCTGGTGTGTGAGTGGAGGTATTATACTTGCGACTACTACCGGTGGCCGTGACCCGATGTGGGCGGCGGAGGGGCTAGTCCGTCTGGGTTTTAGAGAGGCAAAGTGTAGACGGGAGGAGAGGCAGTGTAGCAGTTCGGTGAGCAGGGAGACGGTAAGAGAGAGGGGCACAGTGTGGCAAACTTGCTGTGCAGGGGGAAGTTGAGCTTGACTGAGAAAGTATACAGCGGAAGACAGCTAGATGCAAACAGCAACAGAACCATGGGGTTCCCAACGAGGCTGTTTCTGTTAGTGGAAAGGGGACAGAAATGGGGCCCTAACGAGGCTGTTTGCGATGGCGGAAGAGAACAGGAAAGTGGGTTAATTTGGTTGGAGTAGAAAGACGATCAAAGATTTTTAAGAGAGGAAGACCCAGTGAACTTTTATCCTGCAGCTAAGGAGGTGCAAATAACGGATCAGTTACAGTGGGGTTACAGGATACCCTCCTGACGTGGTGGTGGGCGCAGGAGCCACGCATAGGAAGATAGTGGACACAGAGGAGGCAGGTATGGTGAACTTAATGTTTGGACACTTGAATTCCCTGCGATATGATGTTGGACACAGGAGAGTCGGCTGGTGCAGTGGTGGAGAGTCGGCTGGTGCAGTGGTGGAGAGTCGTCTGGTGCAGTAGTGGAGAGTCGGCTGGTGCAGTGGTGGAGTCGTCTGGTGCAGTGGTGGAGAGTCGGCTGGTGGAGTGGTGGAGAGTCTTCTGGTGCAGTGGTGGAGAGTCGGCTGGTGCAGTGGTGGAGAGTCGTCTGGTGCAGTGGTGGAGAGTCGGCTGGTGGAGTGGCGGAGAGTCGGCTGGTGGAGTGGTGGAGAGTCGGCTGGTGCAGTGGTGGAGAGTCGGCTGGTGCAGTGGTGGAGAGTCGGCTGGTGCAGTGGTGGTGGACACTAGAGCGTCAGCTGGTGCAGTGGTGGTGGACACTAGAGCGTCAGCTGGTGCAGTGGTGGATGGTGAGCTCAGGAGAGTCGGGTGCCATGGTAGTGGCCAGCTGGTGGTTCAGTCTGTTGATGGTTTTCGTAGTTCATTGGTGGCGACTTGTGATACCATCAGATGCGCATCCTCACTACAGACAACAAGCCTGCCAGAGTTTTGGATACATTCGGAGATAATTGTCGAGGAGTTGATGACACAGACAGCATGGTCAATTAGAGAGAGAGAGAGAGAGAGAGAGAGAGAGAGAGAGAGAGAGAGAGAGAGAGAGAGAGAGAGAGATCCTCCGTGGTGTGGTGATAAGCATTAGTGACCATGAGTCAGCACGGGCCCGCATAGATTCGAATCCTTGGCGCGGCAATCATTCCAAAGCGAACCCAGGTGTTCATCCTCCCCTCGAGGGTGGCCAGTAAGTGTACGTGCATACATGAACACACACACACACACACACACACACACACACACACACACACACACATATATATATATATATATTTTTTTTTCTTTCTTTCGTACTATTCGCCATTTCCCGCATTAGCGAGGTAGCGTTATCAACAGAGGACTGGGCCTTAGAGGGAATATCCTCACCTGGCCCCCTTCTCTGTTCCTTCGTTTGGAAAATTAAAAAAAAAAAAAAAAAAAAAAAAAAAAAAACGAGAGGGGAGGATTTCCAGCCACCCGCTCCCTTCCCTTTTAGTCGCCTTCTACGACACGCAGGTAATACGTGGGAAGTATTCTTTCTCCCCTATCCCCAGGGATAATATATATATATATATATATATATATATATATATATATATATATATATATATATATATTCACTTACATACATATATAATGTGTCTGAGTGTGAATACATACATAGGAGTAAAGATAGGGTGCATATATGCAATGATAAGGGACAGGGCAATACACACACACACACACACACACACACACACACACACACCCTGAGGGACAGGTACAAAAGCTATACATGTCCTCAACCTGCTCGACACTCTGGGTAGCATAACGTCACCAAGATACCAGCCATTCCTCTCCTGACGTGAGAGTGGAACGAAAAAAAGAAATATATACCCGGCGGGTATGGTATCAGATGACCTCACTTTCACCGACCACAACAACACAGGGCAGAGATGTAGTATAGCGTTAGCGAGGGAATGAGTGAAAGGAAAGGAGGATGGGAGAGGAGGAAGGAGAAGGGGTCTGGATGTGGCGAACATGTCGTGCGAGAATCCCGGAGCCAAGGATTATCCTTACCACACAGCCGCAAAAAAAAAAAAAAAAAAAAAAAAGAAGAAAATAATGTTGTGTGGTCGTATTGTGGTGGGATGATGTGGCCGACCCAGGTCGATCGTCAGCAGACAGTAGGGGTTGTGATGTGTTGATCTCCACAACACCCAGCGGTCTGAGAATTCACAACAGTGATGATTGTATCATTATATATTATATATAGATTATACATTATACATCCTCCCCTCGGCGGGGCTGGTCGATGAATGAGTACCTCGCTCAGAATTCAGATGGTAATGTCTCTCACAAGTCCCGACACAGGAATACGCACTTTAGACGGTTTAATCACCTCGTGTAGCACCCTCTTCTTGCTATGGCGTGGGCCGAACCATCACACGCCCTTCACGGACACGAGTGGTGGTGAGGAAACTCATTTGCGGGCTATACCATGAGTGAGGAGGGTCGAGCAAGAGAGATGATGTGAGGCAAGACACGTGACGCGTCTCTCCTGCCTGGCTGACTAAGTCAAGATTGTGAAAAAAAAGTTTTTTTTTAGATCATTTTGTGGCATTATTATTATCATTATTATTATTATTATTATTATTATTATTGTTATTATCATTATTATTATTATTGTTATACAGTTCTTATGACTTGTGCATTTACCCAGTATACCGTCTTTCTGGTGAGATAACCAAGGCGAAAAGTCACTCTATATACGGCAAGTTAGACTTTTTAAAGTATAGAATTTTCGATCCATTTAGAGATCCGGAGAAACTGAAGCAGTCTGGCCATGGCCAGGTTCTTCCCTCACGCATTCCGTGATTCTGATGTTGTGCCTTCGTCTGTATTATGTAGAAATACAAGATTCAGAAATGATTTTGTTGTCTGTCGAAATGCAAGGAGTCTCCAAGACCTCTTGCTCTCCCTGGAGAAGCCTGGTGCTTCATACCGAGCTGCTGGGTTCGAGACGAGCCCAGGAAGTAACTAGTTAGAAGTATCCCCAGAGTAAAGGGATAGAGTCTTGTCTCTTGTACATTGTTAGAAACCAAAGATGGACTCGTTGCCTTTGGAACTCTTGGATGCTGTGTAGGTGGAGCGACTTCGAAGTAAGCGGAGAGGTTATATAGATTCCTGGCCTACCACTCGCACGCGTAATGCCTGAAGCAAGCACTGAACTTGATGCGGTAGGAACTGTGAAGGTAGAGTGGCGAGGTGAGGGGCTGGAGACTGGATGTTGTTAAGAGCTCTGAAGATGACACCTTAAGTGAAGCTGAGATTCTGACGTGTTAAGAGCCCGGGGAAAAGATGGTAGAAGTGGTGAGGCGAGACTGGAAGCTTGTTTAAGTAGGTGTGAAGATAGTAAAAAAAGAAATAAAGATTGCTAAGTAAAGTGAGTTACTTGAGATGTCAAGAGTCAAGATGAAAGTAAGAACAGTAAAGTGAAACTTGCCATGATTAGGATTTTACTTCATCTAGGTTTTATGTATATGATAACGAAAGGAATTTCTTTTTCCGAACTGTATCGATGGCTTTATTTACTCAGCTGTTTTCGTCTATGCTGTATTGACTGTGTCAAGGGGGGACGGACTAGTGGCTTTGGGGGATGTGAACCAAGTAAGAGGATAAAGGAGAGATGACGCAGTGCCAAGTGGTGTCAGGGATGGGGAGGAGGAGGAGGAGGAGGAGGATGGTGTTGTTGGAGGTTCCTCATAACACTGAGGGTCAAGAAGGATGGTTGTGTAGGTCTTGTTGTGTTGTGGTGTCACTGAGGGAAATGCTACTGGTGTTGTAAATGTCACTAGTTATTTGAAGGGGAGGGAGGGGGATTTGGAGGTGTTGATTGGGAGGTACGTTGTCATGGTGCGTTGGTCTGAGGCGAGGGGGAGGTGGTTGGTTGTTGTATACGAACGCTGTTGTCGGAGTGTCGTTGTCACTAGGTGGTTGAGGTGGTGGTAAGTTGCATTTATGGACACCGCGTGAGGGGAGGGAGGCTCGAGTTTGAATGTATTTGGTACTCATAGGTGAAAGGGGCTGCCTCACGACACAGAGCGCTTGTGGTGTCAGTAGGTCTGATTAGGCTGGTGTAAGAGAGTTTGCGGTGTTTTATAACTCGTAAAAAGAAGCTGGAAAGAGGAGTGCAGTGCAGTGATGCCAGCGTGAAGGGATTGGTGGTAGCGTGCTTGTAATGTTGTCACTAGGTGAGGGAGTAGGTGGTAGAGTTCTTGTAATGTTGTGACTTGTTGAGGGAGTTGGTAGCCAAGCGCTTTTGGTGTTACAGGATGAAGGATTTGTCAGGAGGAGGCGTGGTAGACGGGAGGACGAGTGCATGTGTGGTGCTGGCTGGGGTGACGGGAGGTTAAGCCATGGTCTGTTGTCACGAGGAAGCTTGGATTCATGGGTGGAGATTCATGAATCTGTGGTAACTGGGTCGCCTGAGGATACGTGTGTGGAAGCGGGGTGCTTGACAGTGTGAGTGTGTATGTAAAAGTGGGATGATTGAGTGTGTTTGGAGTTAGGGGTGTTTTAAGTGTATGTGGGGAACTTGAGTGTGTGTGTGTGTGTTGGGGTGGGGTGCTTGTGTATGTAGGGGTAGGGTGGTGCTTGGAGTGTGTGTGTTGGGGTGGGGGTGCTTGTGTATGTAGGGGTAGGGTGGTGCTTGGAGTGTGTGTGTTGGGGTGGGGGTGCTTGTGTATGTAGGGGTAGGGTGGTGCTTGGAGTGTGTGTGTTGGGGTGGGGGTGCTTGTGTATGTAGGGGTAGGGTGGTGCTTGGAGTGTGTGTGTTGGGGTGGGGGTGCTTGTGTATGTAGGGGTAGGGTGGTGCTTGGAGTGTGTGTGTTGGGGTGGGGGTGCTTGTGTATGTAGGGGTAGGGTGGTGCTTGGAGTGTGTGTGTTGGGGTGGGGGTGCTTGTGTATGTAGGGGTAGGGTGGTGCTTGGAGTGTGTGTGTTGGGGTGGGGGTGCTTGTGTATGTAGGGGTAGGGTGGTGCTTGGAGTGTGTGTGTTGGGGTGGGGGTGCTTGTGTATGTAGGGGTAGGGTGGTGCTTGGAGTGTGTGTGTTGGGGTGGGGGTGCTTGTGTATGTAGGGGTAGGGTGGTGCTTGGAGTGTGTGTGTTGGGGTGGGGGTGCTTGTGTATGTAGGGGTAGGGTGGTGCTTGGAGTGTGTGTGTTGGGGTGGGGGTGCTTGTGTATGTAGGGGTAGGGTGGTGCTTGGAGTGTGTGTGTTGGGGTGGGGGTGCTTGTGTATGTAGGGGTAGGGTGGTGCTTGGAGTGTGTGTGTTGGGGTGGGGGTGCTTGTGTATGTAGGGGTAGGGTGGTGCTTGGAGTGTGTGTGTTGGGGTGGGGGTGCTTGTGTATGTAGGGGTAGGGTGGTGCTTGGAGTGTGTGTGTTGGGGTGGGGGTGCTTGTGTATGTAGGGGTAGGGTGGTGCTTGGAGTGTGTGTGTTGGGGTGGGGGTGCTTGTGTATGTAGGGGTAGGGTGGTGCTTGGAGTGTGTGTGTTGGGGTGGGGGTGCTTGTGTATGTAGGGGTAGGGTGGTGCTTGGAGTGTGTGTGTTGGGGTGGGGGTGCTTGTGTATGTAGGGGTAGGGTGGTGCTTGGAGTGTGTGTGTTGGGGTGGGGGTGCTTGTGTATGTAGGGGTAGGGTGGTGCTTGGAGTGTGTGTGTTGGGGTGGGGGTGCTTGTGTATGTAGGGGTAGGGTGGTGCTTGGAGTGTGTGTGTTGGGGTGGGGGTGCTTGTGTATGTAGGGGTAGGGTGGTGCTTGGAGTGTGTGTGTTGGGGTGGGGGTGCTTGTGTATGTAGGGGTAGGGTGGTGCTTGGAGTGTGTGTGTTGGGGTGGGGGTGCTTGTGTATGTAGGGGTAGGGTGGTGCTTGGAGTGTGTGTGTTGGGGTGGGGGTGCTTGTGTATGTAGGGGTAGGGTGGTGCTTGGAGTGTGTGTGTTGGGGTGGGGGTGCTTGTGTATGTAGGGGTAGGGTGGTGCTTGGAGTGTGTGTGTTGGGGTGGGGGTGCTTGTGTATGTAGGGGTAGGGTGGTGCTTGGAGTGTGTGTGTTGGGGTGGGGGTGCTTGTGTATGTAGGGGTAGGGTGGTGCTTGGAGTGTGTGTGTTGGGGTGGGGGTGCTTGTGTATGTAGGGGTAGGGTGGTGCTTGGAGTGTGTGTGTTGGGGTGGGGGTGCTTGTGTATGTAGGGGTAGGGTGGTGCTTGGAGTGTGTGTGTTGGGGTGGGGGTGCTTGTGTATGTAGGGGTAGGGTGGTGCTTGGAGTGTGTGTGTTGGGGTGGGGGTGCTTGTGTATGTAGGGGTAGGGTGGTGCTTGGAGTGTGTGTGTTGGGGTGGGGGTGCTTGTGTATGTAGGGGTAGGGTGGTGCTTGGAGTGTGTGTGTTGGGGTGGGGGTGCTTGTGTATGTAGGGGTAGGGTGGTGCTTGGAGTGTGTGTGTTGGGGTGGGGGTGCTTGTGTATGTAGGGGTAGGGTGGTGCTTGGAGTGTGTGTGTTGGGGTGGGGGTGCTTGTGTATGTAGGGGTAGGGTGGTGCTTGGAGTGTGTGTGTTGGGGTGGGGGTGCTTGTGTATGTAGGGGTAGGGTGGTGCTTGGAGTGTGTGTGTTGGGGTGGGGGTGCTTGTGTATGTAGGGGTAGGGTGGTGCTTGGAGTGTGTGTGTTGGGGTGGGGGTGCTTGTGTATGTAGGGGTAGGGTGGTGCTTGGAGTGTGTGTGTTGGGGTGGGGGTGCTTGTGTATGTAGGGGTAGGGTGGTGCTTGGAGTGTGTGTGTTGGGGTGGGGGTGCTTGTGTATGTAGGGGTAGGGTGGTGCTTGGAGTGTGTGTGTTGGGGTGGGGGTGCTTGTGTATGTAGGGGTAGGGTGGTGCTTGGAGTGTGTGTGTTGGGGTGGGGGTGCTTGTGTATGTAGGGGTAGGGTGGTGCTTGGAGTGTGTGTGTTGGGGTGGGGGTGCTTGTGTATGTAGGGGTAGGGTGGTGCTTGGAGTGTGTGTGTTGGGGTGGGGGTGCTTGTGTATGTAGGGGTAGGGTGGTGCTTGGAGTGTGTGTGTTGGGGTGGGGGTGCTTGTGTATGTAGGGGTAGGGTGGTGCTTGGAGTGTGTGTGTTGGGGTGGGGGTGCTTGTGTATGTAGGGGTAGGGTGGTGCTTGGAGTGTGTGTGTTGGGGTGGGGGTGCTTGTGTATGTAGGGGTAGGGTGGTGCTTGGAGTGTGTGTGTTGGGGTGGGGGTGCTTGTGTATGTAGGGGTAGGGTGGTGCTTGGAGTGTGTGTGTTGGGGTGGGGGTGCTTGTGTATGTAGGGGTAGGGTGGTGCTTGGAGTGTGTGTGTTGGGGTGGGGGTGCTTGTGTATGTAGGGGTAGGGTGGTGCTTGGAGTGTGTGTGTTGGGGTGGGGGTGCTTGTGTATGTAGGGGTAGGGTGGTGCTTGGAGTGTGTGTGTTGGGGTGGGGGTGCTTGTGTATGTAGGGGTAGGGTGGTGCTTGGAGTGTGTGTGTTGGGGTGGGGGTGCTTGTGTATGTAGGGGTAGGGTGGTGCTTGGAGTGTGTGTGTTGGGGTGGGGGTGCTTGTGTATGTAGGGGTAGGGTGGTGCTTGGAGTGTGTGTGTTGGGGTGGGGGTGCTTGTGTATGTAGGGGTAGGGTGGTGCTTGGAGTGTGTGTGTTGGGGTGGGGGTGCTTGTGTATGTAGGGGTAGGGTGGTGCTTGGAGTGTGTGTGTTGGGGTGGGGGTGCTTGTGTATGTAGGGGTAGGGTGGTGCTTGGAGTGTGTGTGTTGGGGTGGGGGTGCTTGTGTATGTAGGGGTAGGGTGGTGCTTGGAGTGTGTGTGTTGGGGTGGGGGTGCTTGTGTATGTAGGGGTAGGGTGGTGCTTGGAGTGTGTGTGTTGGGGTGGGGGTGCTTGTGTATGTAGGGGTAGGGTGGTGCTTGGAGTGTGTGTGTTGGGGTGGGGGTGCTTGTGTATGTAGGGGTAGGGTGGTGCTTGGAGTGTGTGTGTTGGGGTGGGGGTGCTTGTGTATGTAGGGGTAGGGTGGTGCTTGGAGTGTGTGTGTTGGGGTGGGGGTGCTTGTGTATGTAGGGGTAGGGTGGTGCTTGGAGTGTGTGTGTTGGGGTGGGGGTGCTTGTGTATGTAGGGGTAGGGTGGTGCTTGGAGTGTGTGTGTTGGGGTGGGGGTGCTTGTGTATGTAGGGGTAGGGTGGTGCTTGGAGTGTGTGTGTTGGGGTGGGGGTGCTTGTGTATGTAGGGGTAGGGTGGTGCTTGAAAGCATGAGCAATGTTACAGGACAACCAGTAGAACGAAGAAGTATATCCTGGTAGTGTGCCATATTAACCAGGCTTTACTGGTCACTCAGGCCTCAGTGAGGAGCCTGGGCTTCGCATATATACCTAACTGAACCGAGGAGCAGCTTGGTCCCAGACCGAGCTGTCAAGACAGGTGAGACGACCCTCCAAGAGTGGATGAGTATTAATTCGGTGAGGCGAGGCAAGGGAAGATCCGCTCTCTCTCTCTCTCTCTCTCTCTCTCTCTCTCTCTCTCTCTCTCTCTCTCTCTCTCTCTCTCTCTCTCGAGAGAGAGAGAGAGAGAGAGAGAGAGAGAGAGAAGACATAGTTAGCCAGGGGAAAAAAGAGGCTGGTTCTCCATCCTGAACCAGAGAGATTCACACCCCCCCTCAAAAAAAAAAAAGGAAAATAAAAAGGCGGCAGAAGATTCATTAGCGCGAATCATTTGGCTCTACCACCAGGAAGAAACATAGGCCACACCTGAGCCTCTCGGAGCGTGGGAGATGGCCGGCAGTAAAACTCCCAAGGCACTGAAGATCATGAGAGCATTAAGGAGCCACCCGTGCCGGCAGAAAATGGGGGAAGGACTAGGAGGATTGAGGACCTGGTGTTGGAATTAGCAAATTGATTCAGGTGCCTCTGGAAGGCTCCTATGGGAAATACCCAGAGTAGGGGGGTTATGTTGGAGATCGGCCGCAGACGCAGAAGAGGAGAGAGAGAGAGAGAGAGAGAGAGAGAGAGAGAGAGAGAGAGAGAGAGAGAGAGAGAGAGAGAGAGAGAGAGAGAGAGACCCGGTCTGAAAATGCTACTCATGGTTATTTTACGGTCTTTTCTCTACGAAAGGAACGGGGGGAGGGAGGTTATTAACATTTAGCCGTGCGTTGTTTATCCGATTAAATCCCCACCACCAAGAGTGGTTGGTATTAGGAAGAATTAGAGTGATTAGGAAGCTTTCAAGTAATACGAGTCTTTTATCCCTCTCTGGAAAATTGAGTTCAGGACTCCTGAATTGCAGCAGTGTTCTTGATGGTGAGAGAGAGAGAGAGAGAGAGAGAGAGAGAGAGAGAGAGAGAGAGAGAGAGAGAGAGATAAGAGTGGTTGCTGAAATTAAAAGAGATGAAGAAAATGACTGAGGTACAGGCACTGTAGAGATAACGAAACAAAAGTGCTATAAAAGTAAGAGAGCATAGAGTTAAAGACAAACAGTTTAAAGCAGTAACTGCAGAAGGGAGGGAAAATGAGAGAGAGAGAGAGAGAGAGAGAGAGAGAGAGAGAGAGAGAGAGAGAGAGACTGCAAGGTAAAGAAGATGGTTCCTCCCTTCAGTGGGAACGGAGAAGAAATGAACGAAGGATCTAAAACGAAGAAAATATGGACGAAGGTCTGAAATTAAAGGAGCGATAGGAAGACAAATGAAAATTGATTGAAGTAAGATCATGTAGCGATGGAAATATAACAGAAATAGGAAATTTGTCAAGAAAAAAAAACCCGACATTTGTAAATTAAAGGAGAGACAGGAAAATAAGGTGACATGCAGAAGGTTAACGACGCAGTATGAACCAGGGATGAAATGATCGTTAACTACCCTGACGTTAATCGACCCCTGAAGAGTTCTTCCTAATTAACGAGCAAGCTGACGAGCCTGTCTCCGGCTGGCGGCAGCCTCGCCATCCATCAGCCGAAGAGGAGTGAGGGAGGTATGCCATGCACCGGGGCCACCAGCCTTAGAAAGGACAGGGTCAGACTCCCGGAATTCAAGTTTTCGCGGGACATGCGAAAGAACCTCTTTCAAAGGCTTTCGAGCTCCATGGTGCTTAAGGAACTCAACTTCCAGTAGCCTCCTGGAATGCTTGAAAGCCATTGACATACCTTCACAAAGTGGAAAGTGTAAGAAGAAGAAAAAATCACCTTTAGAATATAATCCTTTGCACTTACAAGAAAAGAAATATTAAGCATTTCTAAAGCTTGATTTGAAGATTCTTTTGAATATGCGGGACCAGATACAACATGAACCCCTAACTGTTAACATGCTTGACCATTTTGACCCTATCTTTAGAAGCGTATTAAGGGAAACAGAACGCAGCTGTGGTACGACATCCTCTGCGAAGCTGTTCACAGAGGAGACCCCACTGTTAGGGACTGCATGTCACGGAATGAGGACTTCGTGCGGAAATGGACGTCGTCGGAGAATCTCGAGTGAATTTCTTAATCTGATGTGAATTTGACGATAGCCGACACACACACACACACACACACACACACACACACACACACACACAAATATTTTGGCTGCTGCAGTGTTGTTGGGGGAGTAGGACAGAATTAAGAAAGAGAGCCTCTCAAATAATGAGGTTAAGCTCATTATATCGGGATAGTGGAAGGTTAAAGTTTGATACTGAAACAGGTTTAGGGGGAAAAAAAAGATGGAATTTGGTATTATCCATGCGATCGCCCAGACTATCCCAATTACCTTCGTATTCCGACGGTGTGCCAATCCTGTTGAAGGTAATTTGGTTAAATTGACGGCACACCGAAATTTTTTTTTTTTCTGACGGAAAAAAAAAATGACTTTTACATGATAATTTCAGAAATGGAAATAGACTCCGTTCGGCAAATATTGTGCCAGGAAACATACTGCTCATCTCGATCGTTGATCCGATAAACAGCAACAGGGGTAAAAGAATGCTAATGTGTATTACAGTGTAACAAGTCGGGTTATATGCATGAAAGATGATTGTATTACAGCTGGTAGCATTCATTCTTAATTTGCATTTCACTTGAATCGGTTGTGTGTATTATTGGTGATATCTCTTACATTTATTTGTACATTTTCAGTTAATTTAAGTACAGAAGAGGCTGCTGTATTACTTCCTTAATCATTACTTCTTTAATTACGTCATTTCCTTAATTACCTTAAGTATCTGTATCAGAATTGTCTTCATATTGTGATTTTTCATGCCAAGAGATGGGCAGTGTATAGAGTATAGAGAGTGGACACAAATAATGCATCTGTGGTGCCACATTGAGGTGCATGCGAGAGTCTGCCGTGAACCTAAGGTCATACTCGAAGACGGAGTAGGAGATTACGATCAGAGTTAACCTACTACTCGAGGTGGGATGTTGGTTTCACTCCATAAAACCCCTGAGGTGGAGGATCATTAGATTTTGCAGGGAGACCAGGTGTAGGCCGCTGATTCGAAACTTTTTTTGGAGGGGAGATGGAGGGGATTGTCTCTTTACATTCGGTGGTTCGTTTGTATTGGTTCATTTCGTCGTATCTCCCTCTGAAAGTTGGAGAAAGTTTTGGAAAATTTGTCGTATTTCCGTTTTGTGAAAATGGGTGGAACTTTCACCTTCATATTTTCAGTGTTGGAGACTTTGTTTATAGAAGGTGTATTTACTGGGTGGCGTAGGTGAAATGTGGAGGGTTTATTGGAAACATTTTCTTTAGGGAAAATGATAGGAAAGTTACAGTACGTACTTCCATTGTTTCATTTGGGAAAATGGATTTTTTTTCCGATGTTACTTCCACCGGTAACGATGGGAGAATGTTTATTGAAGATATTTTCACGTGTGTGTGCGTGTGGGAGGGGGGGGAATTTTGCACCTGCACGTTTGAAAACAGCAGTGATATTGCCCGAGAATGAAATGCCCAGAGGCCTTTGTTGCCAGCGAACGGCTGGAGGTGCTGCTGCTGCTGCTGCTGCTGCTGCAATCTAGGTTCGAGTCAGAGGAAAAGGCCATCCAAGTCGAAATAGTGTGAAGGTTGAGTGGGAGTAAATATAGGCCCTTTGAGTGTGAGTATCCAGTGAGAGGGAGGAAGGTGGCCCTCGAGACTTTGGGGAGTGAAGAGCTTTGTATCCAGCAATGCATCATGAATGCCGTAGTTGGGTATGCCTTTTCCTTATCCTGTGACCCGTCCACCTTTGCTCACGAGTCATACCGTTATAGTTCTAGGGTCACAACGCCGTAGTGAGGGAGTTGAATTGTAACACAAGGAGCTCCTGTACCTTTCTTTGTGTTAGCTGAGACGGCATAGGCATGTGGGGCCTCAATCAGGGCCATCTTATTAACTCTCTCTCTCTCTCTCTCTCTCTCTCTCTCTCTCTCTCTCTCTCTCTCTCTCTCTCTCTCTCTCTATCTATATATATATATATATATATATATATATATATATATATATATATATATATATAAAGTTTCCAGGTGTTGTCAATAGAATAAATCTGAACATTGGACTGATCCTACTTTGACAGCTTCACGGCGTCAAGGAAGAAACCAGGCGACTCCAGGGTTGGGTTACCAATGACCCACACCCTCGTGACCACCTGTGTCTTTGGAAAGAAAATGGGAATATAATTAGTAAACGTTCTAGAAGGAACCAGTAAGGCCCTCCTCCTTCCTGAAGTTGTAGTAAGGCATTTATGAATCGATCTCAAAGGCCACCAGCTATGCTCTCACAGGTTGTGAGATTATTGGATGAAGTTGTTAGAAGTGAAGTTAATGGGATTTTTGGGGAGCCTTTGCTTTGTTTGGGATAAAGCGGCGTCAGAAGAAGATGATCCTCATCACTGAGTCCTCGTAATGTGGGCTTAATCCACCGGATCGTCATGGCTCTGTGGATAAAAAAGCACCGCGGCTGTCAGCGTGATCTGACAGTAGTGCTGACGGTGGATAACAGTCTTTCCTAACACCCGCCTGTGGAGGGAATAGACGTTAGGACAACCAAGGGGTTTAGTAGACCCCCGAAACACTTATTAAAAAGTATACCACTATTCATAATGGGGTCTTGTGAATCCCAGAAGGGTGTAAACTCCATTACGCAAAGATGAGGTAAGGGAAGGTATGGTTTGGTTTTCCAACATTAGGCCACCACTGTGGGTCTGGTAACTTCTTCCTCATATCCTCTTTTCTAAAAATCTGATACTCCTTTGCCTCTCCAAATCCTTCATCACCTTCTATGGTGTCATCAGTCTTTGTCCCAGTGGCCACCGCGTATTTACTCCTTTCAAGATTCCAGTTACGTTGTTTTAATATTTGATCGTTGATATTTTCTCCTTTCACTTTTTGTGTTTTATCTTACCCTCGACGACCCTCACCCATGCTACCTCCCCCATCAACCATCAGCCAGCGGCCCCCGTCAGGAAGTAAAGGTGAGCATCTGTTGTTGGCGGTGCCTCTCTCAGGTACAGTTCCTGATGCACCTCCCACCATCGTAGGTCATAGCGACAGTCTATCGTACTCGACCCCATCCCATCGTGTTCAACCCCAGTCCATCGTATTCAACCCCAGTCCGTCTCATTCCTCCCCGGGCCCTTCTCGTGCTACCGTAATTTAACAACATATTTCCTAGTTCATTTGATTTCACCGTAGCCCCAACCATTCTATCCAGATTCATGTCAGTCTGCTCCCTTGTATTTCCTTCTGCCTTGGTCTTTCCAATTCTACCCCTGTTCATCGCACTGTACCGTTACATTTCCTTTTATTCCAGTCCATCTCATTCTTTCCCGTGCTGCCTTCGTCCACCCCAGGCCGGTGCAGCAGTCTCTCCCGTGGCCAATATCCCCATTTGATTCCAGTGAACCGGAAAGGTGTTCTGTTCAGACTGGGTGTTCTCTCAAGACTTTGTGCTCTGTTCATATAAAAAACGGGAGGAAAGTTTCCCTGTCATAAATCTGACCATATATAGCGTCTTTATCCCTGTTCTCTTAATATCCTTCGTTATATGTTACTTTGCGTAATAGAAGTCTATCGTAAACTGATGTTCTTGGTAAACTGTGAATAAAATATTCATAGCGCGTTGTATAGGTGAAAACGGGTGGGTTGGATTGGATGGGTGAGTGGTTAAGGGCAGCATTCTCCACCAATTCCTCATGACATGGAAAAAAAAGGAAAGCGAGGTAATTTATTGGTAAAATGTGTTTCATTGCTCTTGGATTGGGTGAGAGGGGGTTGGGACTTGTGATGGATGGTTTGTGACCGGGTTAGTTGGTGTGTGACGGATGAGGCAGTTTCGAGGTGTTGACGGCTGACCCAATTCACGATGTTGGGGTGAAAGGGACGATGTGACGGGTTGTGTGGAATATGCGGTCGTGTGACGATGGATGGGATGGTTCTGGGAAACAGGGGATGTGACTGTTGGAATCGGACATCAAGACTTAGAAGCTGACAGATGAATTGCAATCGAAAATTAGAAGCGTCTGATGAACATGGGGTAAATAGTGAATTAGGGAAGCCTGGTAGCAGAAGACCTAATGGTCTATGACGAGGGTATTTGTTGGAGGACAGTACATGGGAATGCCAGGTAACGGAAGACCTAGTGGTCACTTCCGCTACACCACAGTGTTGGATCTCTTTCCCTCTTCTATGGGCATTACTTTAGCTTTTGCTCCCAAGAGCTGAATACTTGTGTTCCCCCACCATCAGCTACACCAAGCGATACTCTACAAGCTGCTGCATCACAAGATTACTATGTGGCCGTTGGCAACTCAAGGGTGGGCCGTTTTGATAACTGTTTCTTCCCCTACACCTCGTAGTCTTGGAATTTAATACCCCTTTCATGTCTTTGCCAATAACTATAACTTGTCGCCTTATTTAAAAAACAGGTTTTTCATTTCCTTCAAAATTCTTAAATACTTATCTTCATCTCCCCCCCCCCTTTTTTTTCCCCCTTTCATTGTCCTCTTTATTCTATGGACTGTTGTCCTGACTGGAGACTCAAAAGAAAACAGCTAGCAGCTCCCTCCCCACGCATCACATCAGCCGGCAGAGAAATGCCCCTGAATGTGCACCATGTATCGTTCTCATTACATCTTTCCATTAAGTTCGCACCCATATTTCTGGTCTGACAAAGAAAATGGCCCGTGTTAAAAAGGAAGCATTATTTTGAAATTGTTCCGTGGAGGTCTTTGGAGCTTGCGTTCTTTTGGAGTAGATGACATTTGATATTGACGTAATTGATAATAATAGATATCTGCGCAGGTCCTTCTTCATAATTATATATCTTTGGACGGAATTAGTTTTGTCGCCCTTCTTTGTACTGGATGCAGTTTTTCTCGTCGTGAATAATGAAGTCTGGTGACCAGAACCAGACAACGTTTTCTAAGTGTGGTGCGACGACCGCTTTGGAAAGAGCGAGCGTTGTTGTCTTTCGTCGTCTAGTTCATCTTTGATAGTTCGAAACCTCTTGTTTGCCTTGGTGGATGCGGCCAAGCTTCGCTTTACGTATTTTAAGGCTTTTCTGATTACATTTGTAAGAGTGATTTTCCTCTCTTTTTTTTCTTGGTGGCTTAACCGAACATTTTATACATCCGCGTTTCAGTAATTTTATCACCAGTCCACACACACACACACACACACACACACACACACACACACACACACACACGATTTCCTATGACGTGTGATTAACCTGCACCAAACAATCCTTTTTTTTTTTTTTTTTGCTCGTTTATCGATTTTTTTTTAAAAAAAGCTTAAGCTTATACAATCCGAAGGTATTTTTCCATTTTAGTTGCTTTGTTTGTGTGCGACGAAAGGATTTTAATTACATCCGTTAAAAATGTACATTAGAAAGGAAGAGAGAGAGAGAGAGAGAGAGAGAGAGAGAGAGAGAGAGAGAGAGAGAGAGAGAGAGAGAGAGGGAAGTGGTTATGTTGTTGACTGTGGTTTTGAAAAAAAAAAAAAAAGGTTGCCATAATCCTCTTATGAAATGCTGTTTCATCATCATCTCAAGTTGAAGTAAGTCATTTTAAACTCGGTCTAATTCCGCGTGAATGGTGGGTGTGTCACGAGTGCTTGAGTGGCTGGCGGGCTGGGGGTGTAAGGCAGCTGGGGGCGTTTTTGCCACCGGTTCCGGAAGGAAACCTAACGCGTTCTTGCGTCTCCTCCGTCCGTGTTCTACGAGTTTTATCCCCGTGTTTGATATCTTCTTATCTTCTATGTATGTATATGAGTTATACTTATGTATTAAGGTCGAGCGCTTGTGACGAATGGCACATGCGCGAGGTATAGGTGGTTGAGTCAGTGCAATGGGGGTTAGTTGGAGGGTGTGTGTGTGTGTGTGTGTGTGTGTGTTGCCTGCGGAGGGAAGCATGCGGGGGTTGAAGCTTAAGGAGGTAAGTTCTTGCCAGCCACAGAGATCACCACCCCTCACCAGGCAGGCACCAGCCACCTCCTGGCGTCGATGGTCGTCACTCACGCGATTTTTTTTTACGTCCGGTTTCTGTTGTTTTCTCGTGGCTATTATTTATATACGGGTGTTGTTGTTGTTGTGGTTGTTCTCTGGGGACCATTATATAAGGCTTTTTTTTATATATATCGGAGGTTTTATATGCGGCTTTTGTTTTCCAATGGGACTTTTATTTACCTATGTTTTTCCGATGCCTTTATATATACGTCTGTATTTTTAAGTACTTACGGGGAGAGTCAGGTTTTGACGTAGGCCTTTGGCGCTCTCTTATGTACAGCTGTTATATGCGGATGGTTCTCGCATCGCTGGGGAAGGAGGAGGGAATTCAGATGTGAGGGGGAGGAAGGAATATATTTTCGTCCGTCTGTCGGGGATGAGTGATTTCCCTTGACTCGTGTTAGCGTCTGGCGTAGATGGTTGCTATTTGGTGTTGGAGATGGTCTTCTGAGGAGGAAGTGCAGACCTTTTCATCAATAGAAAACTGGATGGCGAATGTAACCTCGGAGGAGGCCCAGGCATCCTACTTCGTTACCCCCTTCAGGACTGTAGCGCAAACATCTACATAGCTTTAATAAGTCCCAGTAGTGTCCCAAGGGACTGCGGTAGGCTCTCCTAATCCCGTGTTAGGTAGTCCAGGTCAGGTCCGTTTTGTTTTCTGTATTGGTATTCGTCAAATTAGGCTACACTTCGTTGCTTACCGACCACAGGACTTCGAGGTTAGACGTCTGTGTAAGACTACATCAAGACTGCCGTATATAATAGTAAGGTATGCCCCAGTGCTAATTGGTAGGAAGGTGTTAACTCCTTTTTTTTTTTCGCAGTTAGATTTTTACTCCCTGGAGCACGGACGGTGTATCATCGTCTATTCCGGGAAAATCCAAGAGGGTCATGGCTCCCAGCTTACACTCGTGAATGATAACACCCTATTGGGACGACACACACTTTGTGAAATACTGTCTCTGAACTCCGGGGCTCAGGACTCTTCACCGCTTTGCCTGCAGTCATCGGAAACGCCAAATGATGCACAGTAGAGAAGGTCAAGAGTGGCGCGGGGGAAGTATTTACATGGTATACCAGACCAGCCAGGCTGTAGGAGGGGCTGCGCGTGGGCTTGAGAGCTGCGGCTTCCAACAGCTTGGTTGGCCAAATGACACCACCTCAGCTAGTCTGGGCCTAGGCCAGGCTTTTAAGGTGGAAGACTCCTCGGAGACTACTTTTAGGTAAACTCTATACTTTAAGGTAAGCGCTAGGCAGATGAAGGAAAGAACCCAGAAACGTGTCATTAGAAACGAATCTTGTGTGGTAATTAGAAAAAATGAAATATCACTAATTAGATGGATATGTTTTTCTTTTTTTTCGTCACAGATTACATTAAACTAGGAGCCTGATTCATTACGATAATTAATTGTTCTTCCCGCAAATGGAATTGGAGTCAAGGATGAGTTATTATAATGATTAGTCGTCAACCAGACCACGTTTTCCTTTATATTTGGTTTTAATTTCTTGTCATCTTTCCATGTCGTTATTTGACCCAAACGGTAGATTGTGGAAGACAAGATATTACAGTGATGATTGTAAGCTGACGTTAGTAATGAGTCATTTCTGTAGATAGATAGATAGATAGATAGATAGATAGATATGGGAATTACCGGAATCATCGTTCGTGAGGTAACACTGGGAGTGAACAGTCACACTTCGCGAGCCAGTATCATTAGAAGTGCAGTCTTGCCAAAGAACTTCTCACTTCAAAGGGAGTCCAAATTTCCCTGCCTACTGAAAGTAGCGCAGCCTAAAGCTGCAGGAACCTTTAGAAATTGGTCCTTCGGTACTTATGAATATGTGCGCGTGTGTGTGTTTATGTGTGTAAACGCACATGACTTTATATGATGCGTGTGTTTTATGTCAAAATATTCAGCCATAGTTAAAAAGTCATGATCGACGCTTAGCCTTGAAACAGAAAGGGATCAAGTGATAGAGGGAAGGAGTAGAGGAACAGAGTTGAGTGTCAGTACACTCTTAATGGACGCTCTTGTCTTGTATGATTATCGAGCAGTAGAGGCGAGTGTGAGGGAGACTAGTTATCCACGGGATCAACTGTTGTTGTGGGTGGTGGTGGTGTGGGGTCCGACAGGGGGTGTTGTATTAAGCAGAGTGGTGGTGGCGGGGTAACACTTCTCTTGCGCACCACAGCCCTTCTCTTGGGCACCACAGCCACCGCCCTGCATCCCAGACTCTGGCCGGCACACTTCCGGGAGGATGAAAGCCCTGCTATGGGGGTGGTTGGGTGTTTATTGTGTGTTTGTTTACGTAGGGAGATGCTTGGGTCCACGTTTATTGTCCTTGTAGGAGGAGGAGGAGGAGAAGGAGGAGGAGGAGGAAGGATTAAGGGAGGGTGGTAAAGAATGTGAGGAGATGGTCCCAAGGAGGAGGAGATGGAGGGTGTGGTGTGAGGGGGGGAGAACAGGGCAGGAGTGGAGTGTCAGGTGGATAATTGGAAGCCTGGAGTCCAAGGTGGAAGCCAGGCAGCTTGCGGTCCATATAGAAGCCATGGAACCTGGGGTGCACTTGGCAGCCAGGAAGTGTCTTAAGGCACAGTTGGGAGCCAGCCAGGTGGAAGACAGGTAGCCTATGGTCCAGGTGGAAGCCAAGTAGCGTGAGGTAAAGGTGGAAGTCGGGCAGACTTGCTTGGCCCACTTGGAAGTCACGGCAGTACGGGAAATGTGTGGTGTTATGCCATTTAGTAAGAGAGGTAGACTGAGCGGAGGGGCTGTGGGTACGGTGCCTCGCGTACTGAAGTGGAGGGACGAAGGAGAAATATGTACCGTCGATTGCCCCTCGCGGGTTCATTGTCCTGCAGAGAAAGAGGTACAGCGAGAGAGGGAGGGGAGGAAAGAAAATGTTGCAGAACGCCCCGGCTCGGGTACGTGTCCGAGCTGGGATGATGAGAACCCAGGACCAGGAAATTCTCGCAGTAGCTGTAAATTCGGCGTCGTAAATCCCGCCCTTCTTTTTTCTTTTCCCTCCAGATGAATTTCCGTTCGGATTCCAGTGCTGCCCCATTTGTCGTGAGCAGATTCTTTCTGGTCTGCGAAAGAGTATATATATATATATATATATATATATATATATATATATATATATATATATATAAAATCTCGAAATTCATTTGCTCTTGTTTGAATTATGGATTTATTTTTCTTGCCTATTTACCGTTTCCCGGGTAAACAAAATTGCACGAGGAACAGACGAACAATGGCCTCGTTTGTTCACATCACCCCTCGAGTTACGTATAATATGCACTGAAACCAGAGCCCCTTATCCACAAGCGTCGCCTCCTTTGTTGCGAAATTCGCCTGCCATCCCATCCACTCCAGCTGCTTTTGCCACACGTCATCCTAAACAAGGCTTTCGGAACTAAACCATTCGCCATGACTTTTCATTGCACGTACTTTCTCTCCCCCAAAACACGCACCCAACATTTGCTACCCTGTCATCTAGCACACAGCAACATCTCTTCAGAATATTGACTCCATCTCATCTTGACCTGTTACCACATCCCCACCCGTTCCCCTCACTGATGCTCCAATTAGTTCTCTCGTTCCTCCTCACACTGTTCCTCTCCTACCAGAAGTTTGCCGATACTTTTTCAACCCCTCGCTCTCATTTGCCTTCTTTTTCAACCTCCAGCACTTTCATCTTGACCTCCTGCCGCTTTCCTCCGCCCATCTTCCAGTCATTCGCACTCCTTCTTGGCAGGTCTCGCCTATACACCTCTCTTTTTATCCCTCCCAAGCAGCTTAACTTTCTCATCCCATCACTCGCATCCCTTTCTCAAAGGCCCACATCCCACCTTCTCTCCTAATACCACACGCTTCACCTGCACATGCAAGCATTGCTTTTCCTTCCAGATGCTTATTAAAATCTGACACTCACTCACACCACGTAGTCTGGAACTCTCCTCCATACACTGTCTACGCCTCCTTTGTCGTCGTCCTCCACACTGAACCAATGCTTATTAAAATCTGACACTCACTCACACCACGTAGTCTGGAACTCTCTTCCATACACTGTCTACGCCTCCTTTGTCGTCGTCCTCCACACTGAACCAAGTGCCCTCGCCGAGAACGAATTAGGTAAGTACCACAGAAAACGAGTCGGGGAAGTATCACAGAAAAGAGTTGGGAAACACCACAAAGAAACGAGTCGGAGAAATACCGCAGGAAAGGATACGGGGACGACTACAGAAAACGAATTAGGGAAATGTTACAGAAAACGAGTTGGGTAAGTATCAAAGAGAACGGGGTCAGGGAAGTACTGCAGAACATGTTTCTCCAAGCAGGAATAAATACAAAAATATTTTTTTTTTCAAGTTACAAAACAGTTAGACTTTAATCTTGTGTATCAGCAGATTCAATTTTATATATTTTGCTGCGTGTTTGAGGGAGATACCTTGAGACGCTTCTGTCTCGGTAAAGACATAATGATTATCTCTCGGTTCTGCTGGTGTTCTTCTCATCAGTGTGAGGCAAGAGTTGCAGGTCTGGTGGATGCTTCGGTAGCACTGTCCCGGATCTCGTAATTTGCCCCGCCCGCAAACTGCTCTCACTTCCCCTCCAGTTTGTTTGAGCGTTAATGAACCCTCCCGCGAAAATGTGCGGCCCGACATAATTAATGCCACTTAATTAGGCAACTTTATAACTCCTTGAGCTCGCCGGCATATGACCTTTTGAGTACGGAGGTACGACCCTCTGGGGTGATGGCCAGGCCTCATGACCTGACCCCTTTATAAGGGTTTAGGTGGAGGGGAAAAAAAGAAATAGGCCAGGCTGTCATACCCAAGGGTGGTGCCATCGTACCATAGTATGTGTCTGTCGTCCTTAATGGTTGTACCTTCGTGCTTAAAAGGGTCCGTGCTGCCGTGCTCTGGAGATCGAACCGTTGTGCCCAAGGGTTTAAGGGGAATTCGACTGGTAATAGCATGACTGTCAATGAGCACCTGGTGTTTTTTTCTTTTCTTAAACTAATGCAGCTCCATTATTTTACACACACACACACACACACACACACACACACACACACACACACACACACACACACACACTCGCACACACATTCTACAGGAATGACATACGCCAAGATTTCAGAATCAAGTTGAGGCAGGAGAAAAACAAATCGTTGCCAGCAGATTATCCTCTCTCTCTCTCTCTCTCTCTCTCTCTCTCTCTCTCTCTCTCTCTCTCTCTCTCTCTCTCTCTCTCTCTCTCATACGTAAACACCAGCAGTTCCCTTAGGCACCACGGAAGCGGCCGCGATGCATGTGTCCCCAAACTCATTCAAAGGACTAAATGGTTGGCCAAGTACCCTCAGGTCACTCAGTGGGTGCAGCACCACGCCCGCGGGCGTCGGGCCTCGCACAACAAGGACGGTTGATGACTCTGAAGTAATTTTTCGACTCTGGAGCTCGATTTGAAAGGAAGGCCTCAAGTGTCTGCGGTAGAGGTTACAATAAAGAATGGAGAAATGGTTTTGAGAAGGTCCTGTTTTGATAATTAGGAAGAAAATGAACGGCATTTGGCGTTCTACTTAATCATTCCAGTCACCAGGTGTACAACAATATTTATACGTTTAATATGTCTTGCATTTATTCATGATGATGAAACGATTTCCGAAATTTCCTCCTTAAAGAAGAAGAAAAAAACAGAAGAACTTGACATACGAATTGGCGTGACTTGCTGCGCTTGATAATCAGAAAATGGGTAAGCCTCGTCCAGACCAGACATCATCATCATTTGACTTATTCTTTCCGCCCCAGGTCGCTGGGAATATATTTTCCGTCTGCACGGTTTTCTTCGCCGGCCATAATTTTCCGGCCGGTGGGACGAATATCACAGGTTCATTAGCCTCCTCCTCCTCCTCCTACCTACCTACCTACCTATCTATCTATCCCCCCCCCCCCTCCCTGCGTCGCCTTCTGCCGCGCCCGTTCAATTGATCGTAGACAATTGCTAAATTGACTTCCCCGACGAGCGGCGGCGGTGGGCGGGCGACGGTCGCGCGCTGGCTGCGTCCTGGTTCCTCGTGTCTCGTCGCAGATAAGGAGATATAACCTGGGTCCACGGGAGCCTCTGGGGACGGGTACGTTGGGTCCAAGGTACTGGAATCTTCTCTGACCCACTTACGACCGTCTGGATGGTCTCGTGTGTTGTTCTCAAGTCTGGAAAAGCTCTCTTGTGTTCCAGGAAGGACGAAGTTGGGTTTGGAAGATCCTCTTGTGCGTCTGGAGGTACTGCTATTCTCTGGAGGCATTGAGGGGAGTGGCTCATGATCTCTTTGTGGCCACGTAGCTGGAAAGACGTCTTCCATTATCTGAAAAGGGGAGTTCTTAACCTGTGGTCCACGGGCCATTTTTCAATTGCTGGATGAAAAAAAAGAAATGGATTACATTTTTACTTCATTCTCAATGGGGATCACTTAAAGATAAAACCCAAGTAGTAAGAAATATTTGTGTTGACAGAATTTGCATAAGAATATATTGTACTGAAGTATGTTCGTTTCTGGTAACGTTAAGCGTCAGCCGCTTTAACCTCGTTACCAAAATTATAACACTCATCATTCCCCGAAAATAGGGATAGGGTTGTCCGCAGACTAAATGGGCGACCTCTTAAGTGGCTCAAGGGTAAGAGAAGGTTAACGACCCTTAGTCTAGAAGATCGACTTGGTAGAGGGACAAACGCATCTATGTGAAGACTGGGAGATTCCTAAAGGCAACCACGACGACGAAGAAGGACGCATGGGTGCGTTGAACGGAGTCCACCTGCTGACGCAGGGCGTACGACTTTCAAGGGAAGCTGAACTATTAGGAAAGACAGACGACTGTGTGGAGGAACGCATGACAGGCGGCTGTGTGGAGGAACGCATGACAGGCAGCTGGGTGGAGGAACGCATGACAGGCAGCTGTGTGGAGGAACGCATGACAGGCAGCTGGGTGGAGGAACGCATGACAGGCAGCTGTGTGGAGGAACGCATGACAGGCAGCTGTGTGGAGGAACGCACGGTAGGCAGCTGTGTGGAGGAACGCATGACAGGCAGCTGTGTGGAGGAACGCATGACAGGCAGCTGTGTGGAGGAACGCATGACAGGCAGCTGTGTGGAGGAACGCACGGCAGGCAGCTGTGTAGAGGAACGCATGACAGGCAGCTGTGTGGAGGAACGCATGACAGGCAGCTGTGTGGAGGAACGCATGACAGGCAGCTGTGTGGAGGAACGCATGACAGGCAGCTGTGTGGAGGAACGCATGACAGGCAGCTGGGTGGAGGAACGCATGACAGGCAGCTGTGTGGAGGAACGCACGGCAGGCAGCTGTGTAGAGGAACGCATGACAGGCAGCTGTGTGGAGGAACGCATGACAGGCAGCTTTGTGGAGGAACGCATGACAGGCAGCTGTGTGGAGGAACGCATGACAGGCAGCTGGTTGGAGGTATGCGCGACAGGTAGCTGGTTGGAGGAACGCAAGACTTGGCAGTCAAACCGATTGCCATCTCATGGAACCCACGTCGCGATGGTCCATATCTACCGGAGTCTGCCAAGCGCGGAGGGGGGGTTGGGGAGTCTTTCTCATTTGATGTTCCCCGTGTCATTTCCACCTCCTCAGCTGAGCACGGCGTTGCGACCCTATTTATTGATTTGTGCCGCAGTCTGCGGCTACCTCATTGTGCACCCGCCATGCCCTCATCCTGTGAGCGGTGGCGGAAAAGGATTACACACAGAGATCCCAAAGAGTCTCTTTGTCGGATCCCCTGCGGGTAGGTGATCATTACATGACTTATTGCAAAGCTGGTTTTGAGGGCATGAGGGCCTGGCCTTTGACCAGGATCAGGTCAAAGGCCAGGCCATCATACTCAGACGGTCTCAACATCATGCTCGAGAGGTATACCATCATACTCGAGATGTCAAAGAATCCGCTTGTTCGTATGATAAAAAAAAAAAAAAAGAGACCTTGACTGTGTGTGTTCGAGGATACGGGTGAAGAACCAAGAGTGACATCGCGTCGGATGATGATGATACTCGTTCAGAATATCGTGAAACACACACACACACACACACACACACACACACACACACACACACACACACACACACACATACACACACGTCCAGAACAGGGTCTGATCTTGGCGTTCGTCATGCTAGTTGTGTCCTGGGCCTCAGGATGTGTCCACAGTTTGCCAGGTTAGCATAATTGATAATGGTAGTAATTATCATGATTTTGATGATAGTAATAAATGTAATAACGATTGTAATTGTCATAATGATAATGAAAATGATAATATAATGATATTACAGATCATTGAATGCATTGCAATCGAAGGATGAAAATGTATAGAAAACGTAGAGTCCAATGAAAACAGTGAAGGTGCACGAAGCATTCTTTCCTCGTACACTAGAGCGAAACTTAGTGTACACAGTGGAGTGATTGTTGGTGATGTTCACCTGATGTTCACAGTAGTCAGGATGGGGTTGCTCTTTGACCAGTCTGACGTGAGGATATGATATGTTGGGATGTAGGCCGTTCATGGCTTGACACTCGACCTCCTGACCTACTTTTATACACGTGACCTCATTTCCTCGCATGATGATTTAGGACTATCTGGTCGTTCTGTTTTGTGTCACTGAGAGTACGAAGGTTAAAGGAAGAACTGGTTTTTTGGGATAATTTGGCGACGATGAGCAAGAGTTAAGTTTTTCGTTAGGGGAAAGTAAGACAAGTGTTGTGCGAGACTGAATATAATGTTATACTTCGAAAGATGGATGAAGTCTGAGCAAAGATTGGGGAGGAGGAAGGAAGGAAGGTAGCCAGAGGAAACAGGTCGACAATATGAAAGAGAGAGAGAGAGAGAGAGAGAGAGAGAGAGAGAGAGAGAGAGAGAGAGAGAGAGAGAGAGAAAATTGAGGAAGACAATGGTCTTATATGCTCGCGTGGCGTTAGTAATGTCTTGAACGCCTGAAGAGGTTTCCAAGACTTTTCGAGTGATGGCTTTAACTCGGAGGTTGACGGTCTTGATGCCAGTCGATAAGGCTTTATGCCTCAACCAACCAACCAACCAGCGTGGCGCCCGGACGCACACCACGCTACCCCCAAGTAGGTCTTAACCACCCAGACCCTTCCCCAGCCTTTGTTGACGTGGGAGGAGGAGGGGGGGGGAGGGAGTTAGTTCAAGAGGGTTTAGGGGGAGGCGGGTGGGAGGGGAAGGGATTGGAACCGGCACCAGAGGGATGCAAGTGGGTGTCGGTGAAGGAAGATACGTGGTAGAAGCACAGGTTCGAGGTTGCTGTATTAGGGAGGCAAGGACTTGTAGTGTGGGTATTTCGTTGAGATTATGTATTTTTATTGATTATTTATTCCTCCTTACCCTCAGGCAGGATGGGTTGGTTCGTACATTCTTCAACCTTTCATAAGATTCGTAGGCAATGTCAAGGAACATTAGGGGATGGGGTTATACGAAGGTAAATGTAATGGAGGCAGAAAGAAATTATAGGTGGAGCGGCAGAGAAAACGGAGGTTGTGAGGCAGACGAGAAAGGAAACTGTGATAGAACCCGGAAGTTTGGTATTGTCCTTGAGGATGTAGGCAGGGATGAGGGGAGATTTGTTGGGGATAGAGGGAAGGGGAGAGGGGCGCAAGAAGGTTAGAGAGCTGAGGGGAAAGGGATGATGACCGAGGCAGAGAGAAGGGGATGAAGGTCATCAAGACAATAAGGAAAGGAGGAAAAAAAAAGATATATTAATCGATGAAGGTCAAACCAAAGGACTACTTTCTTTTTTAAAGTAGCGCATTAAAGGAGAAAAAAAATGTAGAGGTAACTGGGTGGATGATGGAGGGCGTAAGAAATTGAGGAGACAAGTTGTTATATGAAATTCATGATCCATTGAATAGGAATGCGTTATTGTTTAGGGCAGAAAGGAGGAATACAGATGTGGTAAATATTCTGTTTTTCGTGTAAAAGATTAAGACTTGAAAGGATGATACATCGATATGATAGAAGGGGTTCAGTGAGCAGGTATTCGTAAACACATGAGATTGAGTCACGGCGATTCATATTGCAATGGTTTTTGAAGGTTAAGAAATATTTGGACGATCACTCAGCATATCTGATTACGTTGTCACAGTGTACAGCGTCATTGTTTTAGTCTCACAGTCTTAATGTTTCTGAGTGTTGAGTACGTCAGAGAATACATAGCAATCTCTCCCGTTTTTGGAGCCTAGTAGATGGGTCCTCGCTAATCATTTGCGTATTTACAGGACGGTTAGAGAACGGAAGAAGACGGGGTTGGAAAGTGGAAGGCGTAGTTGACGAAATGGAAGACAGAGTGAAGGAGTGTACATAGGTGTGTGTGGTGTTGAGTGTGTGATGTATGTGGGAGGTTTGCTGGAAATGTGTTTTTGTTGCCTTGTGAACACTGAGCGGACACACACCCCTTCCCCACTGTCAGGAGCTCTGTGGTGGCACTGTGGGCCATTATCTCACTCCCTCCTCTCCTTCCCCCCACACTCATCCCTCCTCCTTCTCCTACTCCTCCCAACGGCACCGTACCGGCTTCCCGGCTCTGGCGTCTCGCATGACCCTCTAGGTACGCCAGGAGTGGCTGGGCGGCCGTCTTGTCTTTGTTCACTGGCCTCATGCTGTCCTTGGTGCCTTCTTTTTTTTTCCAGGACCTGAGGGCGACTCGGTCAACCGGAGTGAAACGTAGCGAGAAAAGGAATTGTGGAAGGCGAAATAAACCCTTGTGTACAAGTTAGATGGGGGTGTATGTTCAGATGAAGGAAGGGTTGATACGGGAATGCCTCGCGGGGAATGGAAAAGTGTGTTTGAATGGGTGGAATGACTGGATTGGATTTGGTCTGAACTGGGAAATCGAGGATGCATTACAGGGTAAGGGGTCGAGTGGGACATGACTGGACTGTGACTGAATTGGGAACTGGTTAGACTGGAGAGAGAGAGCCAGACTTCGGGGAAGTAATTGTCTTGACGGATGTGACCCGAGAGGGATATAGATTGTTCACTGAACTGAGAAGGAAATGAACTCTGCAGAGATTCGTATACGGAAGTGTGGATCAGCGTGTGTCTGTGTGGCTTTGATCAGTTTGTATTGTTAAGCTGTAATGGCCCTAATCTGAGAAGGGTAATGTCTGTCACCAAGTGTATTGAGGAAGCTGGTGGATCCGTTATCTGAGGAAGGTAAGTGGATCACTTTCCTGAAGAAGTCAAATGGATGATTTTCCTGAAGTGGTTTAAGTGGATCTTTCTCTTGATGACTTTAAGTGGATTGTTCCTGAAGAAGTTAAGTGGATTGAACTTGAGGAAGTTAAGTGGATCTCTTGTTTGCGGAAATAGATTAAATAACTTCATGTGAATCACTTGCCTGAAGTAGTGAAGTGGATTACTCCTCAAGTGGATCTCTTATTTGTGGAAGTTAGATAATTTCAAGTCAATTGCTTAAATGGATTATCTGCGATAAATAGCTCAAATCCCTCTTCTTCTTCTTCTTCTTCCTCTTCTTCTTCTTCTTCCTCTTCTTCGTCTTTGGTAATCCCAGGATCCCTCCTCCTCCATGGGTTCCTGCAGCTACAGGGCTGCACTACAATCCGGAGCATGGAAAGGATGGATTCCTTTGGAATGATAACCTCTTCGATTAGATTGTACTCCAATGAGGCAACTTCGCCGAAGGTGACTTTTGCATTCGTAGCGTCACAACAAACAGGCAGAGTCCGGTATCGCCTCCAGTCTCTGTAGCTCGAACGGTGCTTTCTGAAAGAGAATCAGGAATTAAGTGTATTACAGTACTGTAACTTGCTTTAAGTTATAGTAGCCTTGCTGTTAGATCCTTCTATTCAAAGGGAATTAAAGATAAGCAGGAATTATACTGTGACTTATGCTATCTTCAGTTAAGAGCCTTTTTTTTTCGTTTTCGTGTAAGGATACAAAGACGAAACATATCTTTGATACTGTGGGTGCAGGGCATATGGTAAGGGGTAGGTGTTCAAAGGCAAGCATAAAGCGTACTGTGGGTACAACACATGTGCGCACAAGCGTGACAGGTGGGTCCAAGCGGGCCAGAGGAACCCACCCAGATGGCGCTCTTCGTCCCATCTGAAAATAGGAGAAACAGTGCTACCAGCAGTGACGATCATAAGGGATAGCAGTGCTTCTAGCAGTGGCTGTCACAAGGGAAGCAGTGCTACTAGCAGTGAAATATAAAAGAGGGTGAAAGTACATAGTATTAGAGGTATGATATAATGAAAATGTACAGAGGGCAAAACATTACGTAATGGCTATAATCTTTTCTTGTTTGACTTGCTCCTTAGTACTTGCACATCTTGCCTTCAGAATGAGACTGTGTGCTTCGTCACGCGAAAACACCGAAGGGCGTGAACGAACGACTTGAGGTAAGACCAGCAGGTACGTACGACTGAAACAAGAAGGCAGTGGAGACATAAACTATGGGCATGTCCAAGACCTCGACAGCAACACAGTTATGGAACAGTACCTGGCACCAGCAGAGCCTCAAAGCACCGAGAGAGGCAATTTCATCCATCGATGTACGCAAAGCCAGAAAGAAAGGAATCCTTATTTAACGCACATACGCAAAGCCAGAAAGAAAGGAATCCTTATTTAACGCACATACGCAAAGCCAGAAAGAAAGGAAATCCTTATTTAACGCACATCATCACCCCAAAACGTTCCTGTTATCATTGAGAACAAATATCTTCACAACAAATAGTTCCAGTCCTCGAGTAAATAGATTTATACCACAACTATGTATCCAGCAGACTGCATCCCGTACAACTGTACAGTTTGCAGCTATACATTCTCTGTTTTGACTGTACCCTATCCTAAGCTAACCCCATTTTCTTTTCCCCTCTTAACCACACACAAAAAAAGTGTCTCACTTAAAGAAAATGTATAATTTGCAGGAACACGCAGCGACCCTGGCAGTTTCATGATATAGTTGCGTGATACAGAGTATAGCCGAGGACACACCAGACCTTGGGTTTTAGTAAGAGGATTTCCTTAATAGCATCATTATCAGTGAAAACATCCCAGAGTTCTTTGCCTCCCACCCTGTGGCCTGGGATCACTGATTTTAGGCTGCCTAACACTTCAGTGTTTAAGTATTTTGTAAGTTAGAGGCAGAGGTGCCATCACTTAGCGATACTATGGGGGTCATGGTTATCTGAAACTTGCCAGATGCATACGTAGTTTAGATGTCTTCTCGTGTCACATTCCCAGGTACAGTTTCCGTGTCGTCCATATTGGTGTGTTTATAATGATCATTATTCAACACTATAGCTGCCGCATCTTTTTTTTTTTTTCATCGTGTCACTGTGTCGATTGCTCAAGGGATGCCTGTCTGCTCCAGTGGTGACGGTGTGAACTGTGGCTACCTGCCCCTCTCACCAGGTTGCTTGTTGAAGCCCACGAGTATTGACTTAAGACATCTAGTTTTATGTGGACTGGCCTTACATGTTGGGCATCCATCGGTCGATTTCGGTGACGAGTGATACGTGGATACGCATACGACCCCCCCACCCACACACACACACACACACACACACACACACACACACACACACACACAGTCACTCCCGTGCCATGGGTGACTTATGAGTGGTGGTGGGTGGGCCTGCCTCTTTATTTGCCGGCAGTGCGGGTGGCATTGTGGGTTGGGTCGGCGCCGGGAGAAGTGTGCGTGGGGGAGATGGAGGGATGATTGGTAAATGGCTAGGGTGGGGGAGTGCAGGAGAGGCAGGGAGGGAGGGAGTGTTCGTTACCAACTTCCGCCTGGCTACCGCAGAACTGATCCTCCTGCCAGCCCATCCGGTCACGGGGCACCTCTCGTGTCCGTGTGTTAACCTCAGTGTGTCGCCTGCATAGTATGGCAGACGCTTTAGGGTGAGCTTTTCCTCATCGTCGTTGTTGCCGTCTGTCTGTCTGTCTGTTTCGGGAGTCGCGCTTTTATATCCAGCAGCCTAAACTCAGTCGTGACTTTGAAAGGTTTAGATTTGATGCTCGTTAAGTTGTAATCACTTGTTTCCCCAGCTTTTGAAAAAATACATTGAATGGCATACGACCCATGACTCTAGTTTAAATGTTGAATGTGTTATTCTTCTAATGGTTTAACCTGGTTCGTGAAGAAAGGTACACGTTTGTGCATAGATCTTAATACAGATGTTCTTAATTTTTTTTTCCAGGCATTGTTTGGGCACATCCTTGCTTCACTCCGTACGGCTATATGTGTGTCTACGGGGGGAGAGAGTTTTACACTCGTGTCGCCCGGTCTCTTAACCATTTATATATGTATCATTTCTTTATGTATACACACACACACACACACACACACACACACACACACACACACACACACACACACACACACACACACTATCCCAAGCAAGGTACCCATGTTCCGACTGGCCCCGATGGGACATTGAATACCTGGGTTAGGTGTGGGCCGACTGCCTCGTTGAGGATTCGAACTCACGCGGGTCCAACCCCAGTCTGACCTGTGCTTACTCATGGTATGTAACAGATTCCTGCGGCGTATTTCTGCTCGATGATATTCATATCGAGGTCTTTCTCTTTGGCCCATCCTCGTGACTTGAGATTTCCTCGAGTTGAATATCATAAGCCTTGAATCAGACCAGCAATATCTGCAAGCATATTCAGGCAGGAATCCAGTCAGTCCTTCAGGGAGGTCATTCACAGAGACCCAGAAGAGCAAAGGTCCCAGAACAGGACCCCACGCGACGCCACTGGTGACCTCCTCAACACGTTTCGAGAGGGCTTCTTTGAAATGAGTCTTTGTTCCCATCCATTAAGATAGTGTATCTACTGAAGGGGGTCTTCCACTTCTTCCTGCCTGGAGATTCACCTTCTCCGAATGCCTCTTGTGTGATGCAGCGTCATATTGCTTTCTTGCAGTGCAGATGCACAGTCCATCCGGCCACCTCTTATCGAAAACGAAGCTCGCTCGCTCGTGGAAATCCAAGAGGTTCTTCACGTCATAAGCTCCTGCCCCCCGAAACCGTGTTGTCCCTCACTCAGGCAATTCCTCCTCTGCAAGAAGAATTAATCAGTTTGTTTTGTTACTATCTTTTCTACAGTCCACACCCGTCAAGAAAGCGAGTCTGCTGTCTTAGTCTTGTGGTTACTCTCTACGAATCCCATGACACTTTGCCTCTCTATAGCGATGTCTTGAAGAAAATTTCAGTTGATTTGTCACTTGTATCATTGGCATATGTGGAAGAATTTCATTAGGTCCATGAGCCTTCCACTGGTCAAGACCCCTTCCAGTATTTTTGTCTTTCCTGGATATTGTAGTACTTCCCAAGACCATGCTCATTCCATATCAGTGTGTTTGTGTGTCTCTTCACTCGGATTCGCTTCTGGCATTACGTCCTCAAATAAACAGCCGAGCGTTTAAGGAGACTTTGCCCCCGTCATCATTTGCTGTTCGCTTCCTCTAGTATTCGTACATACATTTCCTCCTTGCTTCTGTATGTTTTAATCTTATCGTAATTTTACTTCATTTCACATACTCTTACAAACGACTGTCCTATTCTTGTATGTGTGTGTGTGTGTGTGTGTGTGTGTGTGTGGGGTGGGGGGTTAGTGTCCAGAGGTGAAATTGCCTTCGGATAGACAGCCCTGAAAGAGAACGTCGCCATCAACGTCAGTTTTTATCGCCGCTCTCTCACTCCCCTTCTGTGCTGCTGTGCGTCGCAGTTGCACCAGGCGTTTATAGTGCCTCGCAAAGCCGCCGTTAGTCCCTGCTTCTCTCCCTCCCATTGTGAGCGCTTATACCGGTACTTGGCAAAGCCATCGTTAGTCCAGTCCACTCCCCTCCCGGTGCAAGTCGCTCCACAGACCCTCCCCTTCTATACGATCCAGCCTCGTTTTATTTAGTCTAGGAATTAAGGCTGGTGTTACTGTCTTCTTGACATGTTTACTTCGTCATGGACGAGGGAGTGTTCTGTCATACCTGGCTTTCCCCATGTCCTGCCCCTTCAGCAGAAAACCTCGTCGTGGACCAATAGGTATATTATTGTCTGGCCTCATGGACCATCGTGTCCTCTGCTGCTTGGCTTTCTCATGTGGCTTTCACACGTTTCCCTCCCTCGCGTGAATGAGTGTCGCAAACATTATCCCCATTACCGCCAGCTGTGTGTGTGTGTGTGTGTGTGTGTGTGTGTGTGTGTGTTGGGGGGGGGTGTTAGGGCAGACCCCTCCTAGTCTTGTTTGGACAGTGAGGGGAAATGGTGAGGGTTGGGTAGGGGAAATGGAGGAAGGGGGCAGGGAGAATCACTGTAGAGTTGGGAGAACAAATGTAACTTGGCCGATGTTTGTTTATGTTTGTGCCGTGTTAGGGGCCATTACCAGTAGCTAACGCTATGTTAGCTTAACTAATCGAGGAGATCAGTGTAAGAGACGACCAGCATGTGTGAGTCAAGATTTCTGCGATAGTACGTCGACTTGGTTCAGATGTTCGCACATTGTGCACGGAACAGTGTTTCCTGATGTCACCCCGCCTCTCTCGTACGATGTGGTCGAGTTCCTACCATTACGATTTTCTCATTGAATCGTTGTTTTGCTGGTCTCTCCGCTTTTTTTTTTAATTTCTTTTATTGTGTATTTAGCATGTGTACCCGATTTTCCGTTATTATAATGTCTTTGGCGTTTTAACCAGTGATTTTAGTTCACCTTAAATGCAAGTGAAGTGATGGTGGCTAAATTGTCTGTGGTGTGAAGTCGTATCCTTCACGGGTCAACTCTTTTTTTTTTTCTAACTCATTACGATAGTGAGAAAGGTACTGTAATATAGAGTAATATACAAGAGGGAAAGAGGGAGAGACAGATGGAAAAACAGAGGTTGCTTAATTGGCAGAAAGACAGGAGGAACGAGAGACACATACAACAGAGAAACTGTGAGGAGTAAAGGGAGGACAAGTTTAAGGCTTGAATACGGCAGTGGCGTGTGGGTGTTGGAGGACCCTAGTAGCAGAAGGGGAAGAATGGAGAACCCTGGCATTTCCTTGAGACGCCCTCCCCATGCCCCGGTGGTAGGACAGGAACAGGAATAGATCTGAGGGGGAACAGAATAATGATGGTAGGAGGAGAACAACGGGAATAAAACGAGGAAACAGGACAGTGACGGTATGTTGTTCGTAAATGACCAGAAACTACGGTGATGAGAAGGAGAGTTGAGAGAGGGGCAAGTGTGTGAACCCAGTTTATTTACCAAGCGACAGAGAAGGCGAAGGTGGGAGGAGAGGTGGGGCAGAGGGCCCTGTCTGTGTGTGTGTGTGCGTGTGTGTTGACTCCCGTTAATGAGGGTGTTTTGTGGCGCAGCGGAAGGCCAACACATACTGGCACCACGCAAGAACAGCCTTGCTTATCCCGACGATGATGAGAAAGGCGACAACGCGGGCTTTGTTGACATAAATGTGGGCTCACGGCTTGCTAGGGGGGTGGGTGTTTACCCAGGGAGGAGGACCTGACGAGGTATTTAAGTGGCGAGAGAGAAAATACGTAGGGGACGGTGTCCCCTGGTGGGGGGTTATTAGTCTTGACCCTAAAAATGTATGACCAAAGAGAATATTAAGTGATCTTGGATCGCGCATCGCAGTAGAGTTTAAGTTCCCCCCAAAGGCGTGTTGATGCGCTTCGGAGGAATCGAGGCAAAAGGATCAGAAAGGCAAGAGTTAGGTTTGGAGAGCATCTCAAGAGCTTCGTGTGGGACTTTCAATCCAATCTACTGATTCTCTTATGGCATCAGAGGTGTCTCCAGTCCGTGCTCGTGGACGAATCTATGATGAAGACAATAATCATCTCATCGAGTTGGTCGTCTTACGAGCACTGTAGGAAGGTCGTGTGTAATGATGAGGGTAATCTCTCATTACGAAGCAAAGGTAGTTCTCCTACATGATGATTGAACCTCCTGAAATGCGAGGGAGAAACTAGGGCTTCCAGTCTTGAGACAAAGAGTGATGCGGTTATCTGTTGCCAGAAACGTACTTAGGCTGAACTGAATGAATATTGATGACACACGACGTCTTGCTATGATGTCCAGTGCCGGGAATTACAGAGGGAAACTCCCCCCTCCTGTTTGTGCTGTTTGTTGGGTAGGAACTGAGTAAATCTGACGCGTATGAAAAGGGATGTGAGTGAAGTAGATAAAAATGGCTCTCCGGATTAGAAGGAATATCTTTGATGTAGCGTTTTGAAAGGCGAATTTGCCCAGTGAATGCCCCCAACTCTCACGAATTTCCATGTGGATGAACAGGCACAGTTGCCGTACAGGTGTTGTGTGTGACTTCATTGGTAGGTGAGTGCAGCTGTGACAAAGCTTACATTTGATTGTGGATGAGAAGCAAGTTTTGCACCGGTAATGAAAGATGTTAGAACAGCAACGTAGGTGTAATTGAACATAATGTAATTATTGCCATTGCGTTTGATTATTCTTCAGCAGTGTTTGAATTTAATATAATATATATATATATATATATATATATATATATATATATATATATATATATATATATATATATATATATATATATATATGTGTGTGTGTGTGTGTGTGTGTATTATAATACTGGAAAGGCCATCCTAGGATGCGAAGAGAAATTTTTAAGACGCAGGGTGATAGCGTTGCTGTGAAATTTGACCCACGTGAAAGTATTGCTTTTGAGCACCACAGAAACTCAAGACCACACACAGAAATACCTCTGATCGTAACAACAGCCGGAGGAGGTAACTCATGTATGTGCCTCCTTCACCCAAGTGATCACTGAGAAATGTGCAAGACTTGTGTGACTTAAAGGAAAATATTCTCCCTCGCACCGTGCGAAACGAGAAGGAAAACGCATCTTCACACTCTGTACATCTCTCGGGTAAAGCCTCATGGTAAGTGACACGCTCTCACCGCCGCCCCAGTGGCTTCTGGGAGGTGGTTGCACCGTGTTGCTCCCCTCACTAGTGGGCGCAAGGCGCGAAGAGCCTACCAGGGAACCTCGGGTGTGGGCTCGGTGGTGTAGGGGTAGTGGGGTCATGTAGGCTCGTTGATGGGGGCAAGAGAAGAGCTTTGCCAATGGGGTCATGGGTTGGCGAGGGGAGAGTTGTGCTCATAGGCTCAATTGCGGGGTGAAGAGAGAAGAGCTCTGCTCACGGTCTCACTGCTCGGTGAGGTGAACTCTGCCTTGTGGTTGTACGAATTGGTCGACGAAGAGTAGTGCTGTCATCCCACGACCTGCTTTATGAAGAGGGTTGGACTCTGCTCATGTTCTCCAGATATTCACAGATGTTTTACGGAAGACGTGGTGATGTAGATTCGTCTTTACACTGTTTCACTTTGAAGTTAAGCTTGTAGAGAGATTTGTGTAGATGTGTCTATTACTAAGTACGATTTCAGTATTCGTCTGTAATTCAGCAGAAGACGTTGGTCCACTTTAAACTTCATGGTAGAGTCAGTTTTCTTCTGTAATTAAGATGGCCAAATCACTCCACAGGGGGGCAGACATCTCGGCATAGATATATAGACCTAATGATATTTTCGTTCGACTGTTTATGTACCCAACAATTTCAAAAACTTGGCTAGAAACCTACGTCAGGGATTTAGACCTACTTAGATATGTTAGGTTCATGCTAAATCCATTCTGAATAACTTCTTGTGGAATTCTAATAAAGTCTCGACTGTATATACATATATTTTTTTTTCAGTCTCTCAAAATGTTAAAACTCTACTCCAGCAACTTTCCAGTGCTTTAGTTGGGGAGGTGTCGGGGTTTTTCGTATTTTTATATTCCCCCTCTGCACAAGGTAGTGAGTGTGGGTTGGTGTTTGCTGAGCCAGTGTGTAATGCCAGCTCAATGGGTTGGGGTGGCGTGGGAGACATAGTCGGAGGAGGGTGCACTGTGTGATACAGGAGGGGAAAGGGGAAGAAGGGACGGGAGTGTGTGGGTGTGTGGAGAAGAGCTTGGACAGGGATGTTGCTGGTCGTGTTGCGTTTTAACCGAAGGCGAACCCCCCCCCCCCCCTTAAAAAAAAAAACCTTGGCAGGAAATCGAAAAGGTCTCTCTCTCTCTCTCTCTCTCTCTCTCTCTCTCTCTCTCTCTCTCTCTCTCTCTCTCTCTCTCTCTCTCTCGTGTACACAGAGTTTTTGCTCTAAAAGAAAGAAAAGACCTTGGTTGTTGATGCCTATTGGTAGGAAAAAGGGAGAGTAAATGTTAAGAATAAGTAAGAAGAAATAAATGATGAATGTATATAATATATATATGAATGTATATAATATATATATATATATATATATATATATATATATATATATATATATATATATATATATATATATATATATATATATATATGAAGAAATAAATGGTACACAAAGTAAGGAGAACAGAAACGGTCCATCGCTGTAGTTTCAGATATCCCAAAGTTACTGAAATGGAACGTTCGTAAAATGATACATCCCTGTAGTTTCAGAAATTCCAGAGTTACTGAAATGGAACCGTTCGTGAGAGTGGTCGGGTTTTGCAAGGGTGGTAACAGAGGCTCGTAGCTACTATAGTGATATGGTTTGTGAATGTGCCTTCGAGGTTGGGAGCAGAGGTTCCGTAGCTTAGTGATATGCTTGTGATTGTGCAGGCATAGCTGTCCGGCGGGTTTTCGTGTCTTCTTGTTTGCTGCTGTCCTGTTTCCGCCTCAGATAAGATCATGGTGGTAGATAACCTCTTTATGGGCGATCAGATCTCTTCGTATCTGTCCTTCTCCCGTCCTCCCATGTGTATTGAGCATTAAGCAGTGTATGTGTCATAGAGTTAGTACATGTTTGTGATTGTCAACTGTTGTTTTTACGGCTTTTATTTATAGTTAATATATTTTTTTCCTTTTTTTTTGCAGGTATGTCACGAAGAGAAAGACAGAGGGTGTTCCATCAACGTCTTGGGTCACGACCTAAACACTTGTGCCAGAACGCGTATGTTACATGTTACTCGTCCAATAAGTGTTTACAGGCCATGTAATTTATATGATTTGTTTATTAGGAATTTAGATTTTTGAGCCGGTTCATGTATACTTTCGTTTTGACTTTATAATGGCTCCGGGTAATTAGTTATAGTTAATACATACTAAAGAAATAGTTATAAAGTGTTAGTCCTTTAAGTACAGCGATACGACCCTTGAGCATGTTGGATATGGTGGCCTGGCCCTTGACCTGATTGTGAAGGGTCAGGTCAAAGGCTTGGCCATCGTACCCCGAGTTTGTACCATCGAGCTCCAGGGGTCGCACCGTCGCTCGTGAGGGGCGTACCGTTTCTCTCAGTGGCCGTACCGTTGTTCTTGAGGGGCGTACCGTCGTGCTCATAGGGTCAACGTGAGATGACAAGTGTAGACACCACTAAGGACGTGAGACACCGGGGGCGTGAGACTTCACATACCATCAGGCATGTTAAATACTTTCTCCAACCTCATGCTTTCCCCGGCCAGCAAACTGCTTGCAGGCTTCCTGCTTCACCTGTACCCACGCTGCAACCCCGTCCACACCCTGTCATCACCCTCCAGGGCCCTCTCGCCCTGCCCAGCCCCCTGATCTACCCCATTGGTCGCTGAGTATACAGCCTCTCGAACCTTAATCCAGTCCGTTACAACGGCTATGATTAATCTACCCTTCCACATCTCCACCCTCTCCTCTCTCTTCCCTGTTACATTTCCATCTAGCCCCATCAAGCCCTCCACCCACAATCCCTCCAGTCTCTTCCCATCCCCCTCTCAGAGCCCTTCCAGCTAGCAACGATCCCCTCCACAACCCTTCCAGCTTAGCCTCGCCAAGTTTTATAGTCATTTTAAGCTAGTCCTACACTTGTCTCTCTCCCCCGTGGCTTTCCAGGCTGGTCCTTACATCTCCTTGACCCCCCTATGAGCAAGACGGTGCACAGAACGCCTCCTCCACCCACACACACACACACGATCATCATTCTTTTATATCCCCTTTCCTTGGACACGAAGTACCTCCCCAGTCCTTCTTCACTCGCTCACTGCATCTTTCATTCTAGATCAATCTTTTCTCCTCGTAAGTTTAACCATACAGATATAGGTCTTCCTCACCAGGCCACTAGCTGTCATTCGTCTTGACGAGCCGTCTTCCATGCATCATGCCACTGAAGGTCCAAAAGTTGAGAATAGACACGAGGACGGTATCAGAGAAGCGGGACAGAATTGTGTGCATCGTGCCTGCCTCGAGGTATTTTCTTGTCATCCTCCTCAAGCGAAGCCGGCGAGGGCTGCTGATGAGAAATTTTCGTACATGCGTATTAGAGAGAGAGAGAGAGAGAGAGAGAGAGAGAGAGAGAGAGAGAGAGAGAGAGAATTATATTCATCATAGAGTTACTGGATGTTTTTGTTTGATGAGACTGTAAACAGTGTGCAGCTCGTGAAGTGTAGATGTTTGACGTAAGATGGGCCTGTTATATGCCCCTTTATCTTTCTCGTTTACCAAAACGGTTGTGGATGCGTTTCTGATCAAATGCGTTTGGTCAGAGTACGTGCGAACCGAGTGTGGGGAAAATGCAACCCACTACTGTACAGAGGAATGCAAGTAGCGACAGACTGTTTTGAGTACCCTCGAGGCTGTTTATGATAGCCGAAGAGATCACAAACAAAGAGGTTGGCCCGGAAAGAGCAGGAAGCAAACGTATGAGACGAAATGCCCCTAATGTGCATGATGACGGAGATGCAGTATTAGTCATTCTTGGTCTCGAAGCATTGGACAAGTGTTTTTTCTTCAAATGTATCTCTGCTAAATCTCACAGCTGTGATTGTTGTGTGGTAGGTGCGCCAGGTTAAGTCGCACCTGTGCCCGCGAATGTGCGGTTTTGACAAACGGAAAACAGCAGAGTATGCGGCTCATAGCCTCATACCTGAGACCGTAATGATGTGTTGGGGGGGTATTGTAGAAAGGAAACCTTCGGAGGAATTCTTTAGGTGGAAGCGTGAAAGTTAGGGTTACAAGGGACTTGTGTGGTTCCGTGATATGTTGTCGCCTTAACGGATTGTTCATATCCTCCGCCATGAAAGCTCGGGAAGACGTGGAGAACACACACACACACACACACACACACACACACACACACACACACACACACACACACAGCCTTGAGTGAGTGAGAATATTCCACTATATGTTCCACCGTCGCTCTCTCGAAGCCTCGAACAGACGTGGTGGATCAGTGACTCTCCGCCCGCCCCACTCCGCTCCGCTCTTAACAGCTGTCAGTCAGGAACTCTCATTGTAATGGCTGTCATGTTTCTCGAGAATGATATACGGGAAATCCCGTGTTGCTTGAGGTAATCACTGTGGTCGTACCGCTAAGGGGTCACGGCTGTCCCCAGCGCCTGGTTTGCAGGACGCAGGAGCGTTTTTGTGTCGCGTGACGGTGAACCGGGTTCGATCCCTTTGAGAGCCAAGCCGGGCGTAAATTCCCCTTAGGGATCTAGTCACGTATGCGCGAGGCAGAAAGTCCATCCTGCAGCTGCCTTCGCATCGTCGCTTGGAAGGAGGCTTCGGATTGGCTGTTCCTTCCATAGGCCAGCGGTGAGGGGACAAGGGGGTCGGTTGAAGGCAGCGTTGCGTACGCTGTAGTCGAAGTACAAGAGATTTTACACAGTTCCCAGATCTCTCGGTGTGCGTGAGCCTCACGCTCGGAACACACTTGAACGAAATTTGCGTTTCGCTCAGTAGATTACATCGAAAAGATGGAATGGAGATTTTTTTTTTTTCTTATTTTATTCAGTCGTGTTAGGAGAGCTCATATTGGGTCTCCAGTATGATACTCGGTGGTGGTAATTGAAGGCCTGTAATGCCATTGAAACTTTGGTCTCTGGAAATCATGGTAGTTTGTCAACTCTCTCTCTCTCTCTCTCTCTCTCTCTCTCTCTCTCTCTCTCTCTCTCTCTCTCTCTCTCTCTCTCTCTCTCTCTCTCTCTCTCTCTCTCTCTCTCTCTCCAAGAGTAAACGTCTAATGGGCATCGATCATGCTTCTCTCCCTCCCTCTCCTTCTATCTCCTTCCCTCTCTACCTCCCTCCCTCTCTCCCTCACCTTGACCCCGAGACCTCCCTCACACTTTCCACCCCACGGTGACTCTGTTGTCTCCTTCCCGCTTCCCTTCCCCACGCACTAACTCTCCTCCTCCTCCTCCTCCGACCCTCACGCCCCACCCACCACAACCCCACCTCAGCTCCACCCCTTAAACTTCACCCTCACGCCCCACCCGCCATAACCCCACCTCAGCTGCACCCCTTAAACTTCATCCTATAACCCCCCCCTCTCCTCCTCTCCCCCCTCCATCCCTCACACACACACACACACACACACACACACACACACACACACACACACACACACACAGCATCCAGTATTAGCGTCGGTGTCTGAACTGAAGGACAGTCAGTTTTTTCTCTCTTCCTCCCCGCAAGTTCTGGCTCTCCACTGAGGAAAGCTCTTATAACTGTATGAACGTTGTTGAGAGAGGGGCTCCACTCCACCACTGTCACACAACTCACTGATATCATAAACAGGTCAGGAACCAATCATCATTTTCTAAGCAGCGATCTCTATTAAGCTTGGATCGCTATCCATGCTATAGCTGACGAGGTTAACGGTAGCTGATCATCACGTCTCTGGCTGGCATGAGTCTTACTGTAAAGCAGGTTTTCTACTAAAGGTGAAGCGTTTAGCTTTAAGCGACCAGACCCCACGTTGAGCGGTAGAGCTCCCACGTAAACCAGGGGTTTGCGAGCCTGGCTACGTCATGCGCATCACCCGTCAGAGAACATATCAAGACCTTGCACCCTCCAGGTGTCGAACCTTGTCTGTGCCGCCACACACATCCCCCCTCCGGATGCCTCGCAGTCACCCGCATGCCAGACCCAACTTCTGAGGCCTTGCCTTCCATATGCCTGGCCCTTGACTCGCCATGTCGTCCTTTTCAAGTGCCAGGGACTCCACAGGTCCGAGTCGTCCCCACCCTTCGTAAGTGGACGAGATAGACCTATCATATGTTATTACCGTTTGAGTTGTACGGGGATGGAGGGTTTACACTCGCGTTGTCCCCGTCGTCTCAGCCTTGTATATGTATACGTGCCTTGTCTTTATTCCTTTGTATGGATGCACACACCTGCACACAATCCTCGTTTATGCCAGGTAACCACCGCGCCAAATTCTTCCAAGCACTGTTCGTTGTCACATACTAGACTTGTAGAATGAGGCGAAGTTCAGTGTTTTTTCTGAGCGTCTCTCTCTCTTCCAAATGAGATTGGGTAAGAGGAAGTTAAAGGATGAATGAGAGACTCTACGGTGATTGTGCGGAGCGATTGCAGAGGAAACCACGAGTGAGTTGCGGTCATGCATGTTAGTTAAAGGGGAGTGTTAGTCGATAAATGCGCGGCGTTGATAACTTTAAGGCATTTCTTTGCCAGTGAACAGGTTTAGCGGTAAATCATAGGAAAAACAGGTCATGAAAAGAAAGATAATTGATGGTAGATAGAAGTGAAAAAAAATGTGTATGTGTTCAGATGGAACATATGAAAACAGAAGCATCTGGTATCTTTTTTTTTTTTATATCTTTTTTTTTATATCCCCGGGAATTATTTTTTATGTGTTTATATGTATTTAAAAGTAATACATTTTTTATTTTTTCTCTATTCCCATTGCCGCCGCTTCAGCGGCGTCAACAGTCTCCCGTGTAGCATATATTTTGAAAAGGCTTTGGATGGAACTGTGTTTTCTGGGACTTATGTTTTCCCCGTGTCCCGGATATTTTATTTTCTCGCTTCCCGTGCCCTGGGCTGTCATACATACGTATATATTTTTCACGACTCCCGTCACCCCTCCACCTCACCTCTCCTCTCCCTCCCCCGTCACCCCTCCACCTCACCTCTCCCTCCCCCGTCACCCCTCCACCTCACCTCTCCTCCCCTCCTCCGGGTTTTTTTTTCTTTTTTCTAAGGGGTGGAGGAGTAAAGCCCTTTGTGGAGGCTGGTGGTGTGGATGGCGCTTGTGCCTCGCGCCATGGCAGTCAGTCAGTCCTCTCCCTCTCCTGGGGGTTGAGCCTTGGGTCGCCTCCGATCCGCTTTTTAAGTTTAAAAGCAATCGTCGGATGGGTGGTTGCTGTACCCACCCTCCCGAAACAGCGATTACTTTTGATGATTTGTCGATTATATATGGTGGGTACGGGAAGTTACTGCCTGTATGGTGATGTTGTTGTATACTTTATTGATTTTTATTCAAGGGAGATGATGATGATGATGATGATGGTCACTAATTGTTTACTGCCGCTCTCCCACCACGCGGTCGTGTTGTTTCTGAATTTTCTTCACACAACATTGTTGAGCAAGGAAGCTGCTGAATGGGTTTGACCGAGGTATGTGGGGTTAGAAGACCTCCTGGACCATCGTGAGGTACACGTAAGGTGAGGTAAGGTCCCAGACCCACAGCTGTGGGGGTTTTAAAGACCTCCAAAACCATTGTAAGCAATAAGGTTCGTCGGGTATAAGGTAAGATTAAAAAGTCTTCGACCAAGCTGTAAGGGTAGAAGACCACGGAAAACCATGGCGATCATTGGTAACGAAACAGCTACATGAACGAGCGTCAGCAGTACCTCGCTTTTACGACATGCAAACATGCAAACAACCGTACTCTTAACACAGTACTAGCATTGTCTGTATACATCAACTTAATGACTTCTTGGTCTCTTTTAAGATTTCAGGGAGGAGACCTCCTCCTCCTCCTCCTCCTCCTCCTCCTCCTCCTCCTCCTCCCCTTATCTCAAGGACAGCAGACGTAACCCTAGCTTTCCCTCTCAAACCCCCGACATTTTGAGATACAGTACCCCGATGACTCTTGATTCCCCCAGATGGCGAGTTCTTATCGCGTGACCAGCTTGGGGGTGATCGGGTCGCCCTGGTAGACTGTGCATATCAGGCGGGGGCGCCCCATCATGACTCGTCCATGCCCTCTGTCTCAATGCGGTGAAAGTGTAAAGATTATTATTTGCCCACGCTTCCTCGTATCATGGTCGTGCGTGGCCGGGAATGGCGTTGTTGGTGGGTGGCGTGTGGGCATGGTGTGGTGTGGGTGGGCGTCGGCCGGGGTGGTGGTGTGGGTTGTATTGTTCTCTGGAGTGCAGTGCAGTTCACCCCCCTCTACCAGTGGCATATTACCAGTCAAGTAGTGTATAAAATGCGCGCAGCCTTTCGTAACTTCGTTGGATATTGTCGTAGGATTAAATACCAAAGGCTTTTTTGTAAGTCCCTCTTGATTCATTCCGTGAGCAAGCTCGGGGTTCTTAATTTGGTTTGTGGAATGTTCGTCGATTCGTTCTGCCACCCGGCCCATCCTTGACTCGTGTACCTGTGAGTGAGATTATTGTTTTAAGTGTTGAAGTGAAACGTGTGTGTGTGTGAGTATGTGTGTGTATCACGCGTGATCATCTTTCTTTCATAACATGGTCGCCGTTTCCAGCGCGAGCGAGGTACCGTCAAGAATAAGAGGACTTGAGATTTAGAGGGGAAAAAATAGAGATTATCCTCACTTGGCTCCATGCTCTGTACCTTGTTTTGGAGAGTATTACAGGAAGGGAGGATTATCAAGGCGGGGCACACTCCCTAACTCTCCTCCTTTCCCTCCTCTCTCTCTCTCTCTCTCTCTCTCTCTCTCTCTCTCTCTCTCTCTCTCTCTCTCTCTCTCTCTCTCTCTCTCCCCCACTTCCGTACTTCGTATTCCTCTTCTACACCGCTGAGGGATTACATGCATTATCATTCGTATATATATATATATATATATATATATATATATATATATATATATATATATATATATATATATAAAGAGAGAGAGCTACGATATTTACCACCGTAACATTAGGAAATAACGTGTCATTCGCTTAAGAAATTAATTATAGTGCGCCCCAGATTGCGTCATTTATTTCGTCGCGCGCTTGTCAGAAGCTCAATTTTGCAGACGGTGTCGTCCGGGAGAGAGAGAGAGAGAGAGAGAGAGAGAGAGAGAGAGAGAGAGAGAGAGAGAGAGAGAGAGAGGTGTTGGCGTAGCTGTTACATACCAAGGCTGGAGGGAGGGTAGGAAGAGTGAGTGCGTGGTGCACGCGGCAGGAATGCGGGAAGTGTTCACCGTATTTAGGCGATGGAAATAAAAACTGACAACCTTAAACATAATGAATACAAGGAAAATATGACAGAGAAAGGATATATATATATATATATATATATATATATATATATATATATATATATATATATATATATATATATATATATATGTGTGTGTGTGTGTGTGTATGTATTATTATTGTACTTGATATATATCCTTGCTTGACCGCAGTTTCCTGCTTTAGCGAGGAAGCGCCAGAAAGAGGCGGAAGAAAGGCCGCACTTGCTCACAGCCGTTCTGTAAGCTGTCATGTGCAATGCACCGAAACCACAGCTCCCACAGGCCTTTCCATGGTGGTTTACCCCCAGACGCTCCATTGACAGCACGTCAGCATAGGCACTGGTAGTGAATAACTCGAGAGCTGAAAGTAACGGTGAAGTAGCCTTCTTAGATGAAACGATGGATTCGTGATGTGGTTATTTGAGAGATGTCAGAGAAATGTGGATATGTGTAATCGGAGGCAGGAGAGATGAAATGGCCATGGGGAAGTAATTCAAAAGGTAAAACTTTAAGGAAATTTCTGTTATAGCAGGGATTACGTGCAGGGGGATGATACTGTGTGTCGAGAGACTGAATGCAAAGGAAAGCGAACCTCTGATGGGGAAAGAGGGGCGGTGAAAACGCGAATAGGAGCTGCTGAAGGGGGGAAGGAAAAAAGAAAATGGGAGTGGAAAAGTTTTCGGAAGGGAAATTGAAGGCGTCATTAGAGTTAGTGGAAGGGGAGTGTGGAGGTAGAATGACCTTCAGAAAGGTAAATGACAAGACTTGTGAGCGAGGGGCGGGCCAGTAGCTGCAGCAGCAGCAGCAGCAGCGGAGGAACAAACCAGTGGCACCTCGGCCTCCCTTTGGGGCCCCAACCTCGTCCTGTCGGGGCGACGCCTCCGTCGCTTAATTATTGAAAGGCCATCTCGCCGCCGCTACTTCGAGGACAACGCCCACCGACGGGCACCCACCGTGGTCTGACCTTTCTCTTAGCGAATTCCTATCTAAGCACTCGAGTTCGGAGTAGGACCCTTGAGCACAACGGGACGATTGTTTGAGTACGACAGTTGAGTGTAAGTGTCGGACGCTTTTAGTACCACCCTTGTCACGCTTGAGAACGACGTTACGACGTTTGAATACCACGATGCGACGTTTCAGTACGATGGCACGACGCCTGAATTCTACGGTACGACGCTTAGAGTACGACAAGTACTTCATTTGAGCCTTAAGAGCTACTGTGGTGAGGTCCTTGGGCCAACATGCTGGTACCCGGGAAGGCGATAACCGGAAGCGAAACTATACAGCAAAGGTTAATGAGATAGCGTTGTGGGAGTTTCGTGTCGTGTGTGTTTCATTACTTATTTTTTTTTTTTTAAAGGGGAGTTGAGTCGATGATGGCTATCGTCTGTTGTTTCATATGTTGGTTGTGAGAACTCTTTGTTGGTTGTGACTGTACGGTGCAACAAATTAGCGTCTTCTGTTATGCTCCTGATGCCAGTATTTGGCTAGGTGATGGTGTAATGCATGGGTTTTAGAGAAGACACCAGGATTCGAAGAGTGGGGGGGGTTAATGTGATCGCGGAAACTACAGAGTTAAAGGAATTTCTACGGGAGCATAAATCGGGAAATGGGGTTTTATGACCATGATGTTCATCATTACTGTAGAAGGTTACGTGAACTTTACCGTGAAAGAGATGCACCGCGGGTACCTTTAGGTACAAATATATAGGAAAGGTTAAAAAAAAAAAAAAAAGAGAGAAATATTCAATACAAGACGTCAAAAAAGTATAAGAAATTTAGGATGCCGAGGGCTTTCATGCCAGCCGTCCAGCACTCTAAAGCTACAAGAGGAAAAAAAGGAACGAGGCAAGGAGGATAAGAGAAGACGATCAGACAAACTCAAGAGACTATTGTGGACGAGACAGATGATCATCCACAACTCCTCCGTAAGTTTATCAAGCGTTGTCTTGTCTGTAAAAGTGCAGCTAATCAGGCTAAGGGATCCAGAAGGAACCCTTGTGGTGGATGAGGATTGAGCGGCAAGTCTGAGAAAGCATTGAGATAGAAGAGACTGCTAAAGGACATGATGATGTTTTCTAATGTGTTTTGAAGGAGTGCGTACATACGCCTGACAGGCCGCTCAAAATGTTGTGAAGATGTCTCCACAGGAAGTTTGAAGTACTAGGCGATTGGGAGGCTCGGAGGAAATATCGTATCTGTCGTTGATATAAGGCAAACCTGGAGGTCGTACTGAAATGTTAACCTCCCGTGACAAGCCTGCGAAATACTGGAAAATTTATAACCGGAGAAAACAATCGGATGCCCGCTTGGAAATGGGGAAGCGAAAGACATCACGGTTTCAGAGGGAGAAGGCCATGCAAGGCATACCTCTTTGACCTGATTGAGTGAGTGAGTGAGCTCCATTTTCGATGGAAGAGAAGAGTGATTAGATTGTGTATGTGGACTCCCAGAAAGCATTTGACACTGTCCCACATAACGAGGTTGGTAAAGGTTCCGCATCTTTAGGAAGGGAGAAAAATAGTTGGTCATGGTAGATGAAATTCACCCTGGTAATCCACGCAGCGACGAAGATAACACAGAGTGAAGGAAAACATCCAGTTGGGTCTTATCTCGCTGGAAATGAACTGCAGGAACCTGAGCGAGAGAGGGACTTGGGTCTCGACACTGTACCAAGCCTGTCGTTGCTTGAGGCCCCACCTTAAAAGAATTGTAGTGAGAGACTGTGTGGTGCCACGTGTTAGGGTGGCATTAACTGTGTGGTGCCACGTGTTAGGGTGGCATTAACTGTGTGGTGCCACGTGTTAGGGTGGCATTAACTGTGTGGTGCCACGTGTTAGGATGGCATTAACTGTGTGGTGCCACGACTTTTACAGTGAGTGAATACAGTGAATTAAGTGATGAAATCGTGAATGCAGACAACATAACGAAAGCTT